>NC_079225.1:42169121-42246114 GCF_029633865.1 Lampris incognitus | reverse complement strand
AAACAGGGTCCATTGCGCCATCTGCTGAGTATGTGGAAGAACTGCTCCCATTGAACCATGCAAGGTCATGCTGCACCTTGTTCCGCACTCTTTGGCAAATAATACAGCAAAGGAGACCCAGGATATCAGCTTTACTCTTTAGTACCAAACTTTCCTTCATGTACAGTCAGTGCTAGGCTGCAGCCCCCTCCGGCAACGGAGCCGAACAAGGAAGTTTAAACGGTCCATTAGAGAAGGACCGGTGGGTTTGACTCAGAACACGTCTCGTTTTCATAGCACAGCTGAGTTCGTATCCAAAGAGAGTCAGATCAGCATTATATGCAAGCAGGGGCGTCCGGTTAGTGTGGCGGTTTATTCCGTCGCCTACCAACACGGGGATCGCCGGGTTGAATCCCCGTGTTACCTCCGGCTGGGCTGGGCGTCCCTACAGACACAATTGGCCGTGTCCGCGGGTGGGAAGCCGGATATGGGTGTGTGTCCTGGTCGCTGCACAAGCGCCTCCTCTGGTTGATCAGGCGCCTGTTTGGTGTGGTGTGGTGTGGTGTGGTGGTGGGGGGGGGGGGGGGTAGCGTGATCCTCCCACGCGCTACACGTCCTCCTGGTGAAACTCCTCACTGTCAAGTCCATTTTATTTGTACAGCCCAATATCACAAATTACAAATTTGCCTCAAGGGGCTTCAGGTGAAAAGAAGCGGCTGGTGACTCCACGTGTATTGGAGGAGGCGTGTGGTAGTCTGCAGCCCTCCACGGATCGGCGGGGGGGTGGGGGGGGGTGGAGCAGCGACCGGGAGAAAATGGAGGGGGGGGGGTGAAAAAAAACCAAAAACACCTGCAACCAACAGTAATGAGGTCAAAGGTCAGGGCCGCAACACCCAGACAATATAAGTGTAATGAGGATTTGTTTTTGTCCTGTTGCCTCGATAAGATGAGACCTGTGGATGGACAGGTGCTGCTCCGCCTGGCTGCCGCTCTCTCCATTTAGCACCACCACCCCCGTCCCTGAGCCAGACGACTCGGGTCAGAAACGGCTTTCAAACGGAAAAGCGGCGTGCTAAAAATAAAGCGGTGAGCTGGGCGACTCATGGTCGTGACTTACATCTGCCGGTCAGTGTGAAACGTGTCACCGAGGAACGCCAAGCTGTCTGCTTCCCTTCCCGTCTAGCCGGATGCACTCCACCTTTTTACTTCCTGTTCAAGGAATTCTGCCGGGAAAGGCGATTTTAGCCATTTTAGAATCAAAACTATTGCAGGGCACCCTGGACAGGCCGCCCAGGGTGCCTCCCCGCCCGCCACCCAATAACTGCTGGGATAGGCTCCAGCATCCTGCGACCCTGAGAGCAGGATGGAGGGATGGATGGATGGATGGATGGATGGATGGATGGATGGATGGATGGATGGATGGATGGATAGAACCCAAAACCCACACATTCAGAGTAAAATATGACTTGAACTCTACAAGATCAAAACATATAAGGAGGACGTTTCAGGGAGATGAAATGGATAAGATATGGACATCGCTGCAAAAAAAAAAGGGCAAGCTCATCAAGTTATTTCAAATCTTGTTTTAAGTCTCATGAGACTTATTTCAAGACGCTTCTAGCAACATTTGCCCAACCCACTGGCAGGTTACATTGCTTGTTTCAAGGACGTGTACTCATTTCATAATAATAAGACTCAAGTTTAAGGCATTTACTTTAAAAATTAAGCTCTTAATTTAAGTTTCTTGTTTTCAGATGAATGAAAATTCCTCATAACACACCTTATTATCATGAAACGAGTACATGTTATAGAATCAAGGATAGAAAAAAAATTACAGGATTTTTTTATTACTGTTTCATAAAAAAAGGGGGACCAGAGGGTGAGCTCCAATTATCGGGGCATCACATTGCTCAGCCTCTCTGGGAAAGTCTGCTCTAGGGTGCTGGAAAGGAGGCGCCGAACGATTGTCGAACCTCGGATCCAGGAGGAACAATGCGGATTGTGCCGATCCCAGACAAGGATGTCCCTTGTCTGGGATTCTGTTTGGGATATTCGTGAACAGGATCTCCAAGGTGAGGAGTTTGTCTATTTCGCAAACCTCAGAATTGCGTCTCTGCTCTTCTCAGATGATGTGGTTTTGTTGGCTTCATCAGAGCTCGACCTCCATTTTGAGGCCTAAAGTTTGGCTTTACACTTGCCGCCATCTTGTCAGTTGTTGGCGCCAGAAAATCCAAATTCGGGCGGAGCCTGGGACGGGACCTCGGTGGCAGACAGGTCGACGGACCTGTCAGTCAAGTCAGAAACGCCCTCAACATCCGTCCATCCATCCGTTATCCAAACCTCTTATCCCGCTCTCAGGGTCGCGCACTGGGGCGGTTTGCAGCTGAGTGTAATTGGCCGGATACAATTGGGGAGAAAAGGGGGGACGGGAAAAAGGTTTGGCTGGCGGTCGGTACCTGCGTCTGCCCAGCGCTGGTGGTTATGTTCAGGGTCAGGGGTCGGGGCCCATTTGATAAAACTCATGTCATCTTTCACCAGAACCTCCCTGTTCTGCCCCTCTCACGTGCAGGTTTCTGGGTTCCGGCCGCTCCAGTAAAGGCTTCTGGAGGTCAAAGGTGAAACGTTGAGGGTTTTTACTCCGAATAACGTGATTCCGAGAAACCGATGCCTGTTCCGAGTATGTGATTGTCATGAGATGACGCTCCTGTGAATTTTTGTGGAGCTAATTTACAAACTTACAGTCAGATTTATCACCAGCATCCTTAAACGGCACATTTTTATCAAACCTCTTCATGCGCTTCGCATATTCTAAGCAACATGTGACTGTTATCCATGTGTCGCTGTGCAAATGGAACTGGTGAGCTGTATATTTGTTCGCATGAAACAAATAACCCTCGGTAGTAGCGTTGAGCTGTCCGTGGGGTTTTCTGCATAAAGAGATTTCGGGTAGCGTTAAGTAGGTTTCCAGACAGAGTGGCGTGTTAAACCGACACCAGTACCAATGCTGTCCTGTGATTCTTTACATTTTCAGCCTGTCTGGCAAAGGAGAAAAAAAAAACCCCACACACATCTGATGCCTAAAGTACATTTGATCAAACCATGAAATGATGTTAAGTGTTTGCAGATACTATTAGACACAGATTTGAAACAATTATCCCTAATGTTCACGAGCAACAAGTTCGTTTTCCCATTGAGACGATGAAATCTCGGGTTTAAACAGTACAACTTTGTCGTTCCACCTAATACGGCTGCAGGCTTTGTTCCCTCTTGAGGTCATGGCAGGTTCCACACAAAATAAAATAAGATAAAATACAAATCAAAACGACATTACCAGCAGTAGTGTCGTACAAGATGTAGGCTCAAATTGTTAGTTAAATAGACAGATTTGTGTGCATCGCTAGGACTACAGGAAGTGTGTGGGGGGGGGGGGCTGGACTCCATCACCATCAACGGGACTGCTGCGGAAGAGGGTCAAGAGCTTCAAGTTCCTCGGTGTCCACATTAGCGAGGACCTCACCTGGGATTAACACACCAGCCGTGTGGTGAAAAAGGCACAGCAACGCCTCTTTCACCTCAGGTGACTGAAGGAGTTCGGCACGGGGCCCAGGATTCTACGGGCCTTCTACAGAGGCACAGCCGAGAGCATCCTGACTGGATGTATCACTGCCTGGTATGGGAACTGTACCGCCCACAACTGCAGAACACTGCAGGGGGTTGTGCGGACGGCCCGGGACATCAGTGGAGGCGAGCTTCCCTCCATCTAGGACATACACAACAGAGTTTGTGTCAGCAAAGCCCGTAGGATTATCGAAGACCCCAGCCACCCCAACTATGGACTGTTCCAGCTGCTAGCGTCAGGCAAGCGGTACCGCAGCCTCAAAGCCTGGACCAGTAGGCTCCAGAACAGCGTTCCCCAACAAGCAACCGGGCTTTTAAACAAAGAACATTAAAGACAGTAAGCCTGGTGCCGCACTGACTGGTACTGACCTATGGCCTTCAGCAGATCATCAGTTTACACACAAACACACTCGCACAGATGTAGCTTGGCATGCACAAACACACACAAATATACAAACACCTGCATGCACAGATGCACATTTATTAAGGCTGGGCCTACACACACACACAGCACCTTACATACACCACACACTTCATTATTATTACTGCTTTTTTTGTTCTGTTTTGTTGTTATTTATAACTATTGTTGCTGCAGTGTTGAGGAGCCGAAACGCAAGAATTTTACTCTCTTGTACTTGTATATTGAGACATGACAAATAATCTTGAAACTTGAAAATAGGAGGAGGTGATGGAGTCACCACGATGGCTCTGGGATTGACCAGGTCCCAATCCATCAGCACTTTCGTATCAGAACCGCTTAGCATGGATGACTCGATCTGGTCCGCTCCGCTGTCCACCCGGAACAACTGGCCGGACCGCCGGTGCACGGCGATGCCCTCCAGACGTCTCAGACCTGGACATCACATATCAAACTGGTCGAAGGACCGATGGGCCCCTGAACCATCAGTCTGGTCAGGTCAGACCAAACTTTACTTACACAGCACTTAAAACATCCCAAATTTTCAAAAACGAATTGGGGGGGGGGGGAGACCCATTAACCCACTCTTAAAAGAGATGCTATTCTCACCACGCATCACGTCACAAAGTTGGCACTTAAACCCACAGCTTTTGACTGTGTTTCCATTCAAAGCATTTGAGTCAAATGGACTCAGCAAGTTCAGGTTTTACTGATGACCGAGCAAGTTCGCCCATACAAGTTACTATGTGACTCAGTGTGAAGCTCATTTAAATGACAAAAAAGACTTAAATAGGAAAATAAGTGTGTCTTAAAATATCTGCATTCTTGTATATCTGCATGATAGAAAATCTGCAGATATTGGGTCTCTGCTGTACTATAAGCCAGCAGCTCTATTGGGCAGAGTAACAGAACACCAGGCTATTTTAATGAATTTGCTGACATATGCAGGTTAAAAATCATGTAAATGCTAATATTATTATGGGCTGTGTTGTTAGCACAGCAGGATAAACCCTATTAGATTGATTTAGGTGCACCGGCACACCGATCAGCGTTGACAGGTAGACAGAGAGAGCCAGCACTAACAATTATTTAAGCAGACCCTGGTTAAGTGTGGTTATCCTAACTGGGCATCCGCCAAAGCCAGGAAGATGCCCAAACAGTGCACCAGCTGATCAAAGGTTGGAGAGGTGGGGTTACCTGCTGTCAGTTCAGACTGAAGAAGACATTAGATGAGTGATGAAACGTTTCTCTCCCGATAAATGATGTGTCCAGATGAGCTGATTCGTGATTTTCCATAGTACTGTCAATGCTGGTTCTTTGACCCAATTAAACCAAATGGGCCCATTATTAATATTATTAGCTGCAGCTGTGTTTATCCTGCTACGCTAATATCACAGAGTACCAAGACCTGCATATCATTTTTTTAGCCTTTACATGGTTTCTAACCTGTAGACAGCGTCGGATGGTGGTCTGTAGGACGACTTTGGAGGCCAAGAAGAGGACACGAGCGAAGGCAGAGCTAAAGATCAAATGGTGGAAGTTGAAGAAGGAAGACTGTTGTGTGGAGTTCAGGCAGGAGTTAAGACAGGCACTGGGTGGTAGTGAAGAGTTGCCGTATAGCTGGGCAGGCACTGCAGAAATAGTGAGGGAGACAGCTAGGAAGGTACTTGGTGTGTCATCAGGACAGAGGAAGTAAGGCAAGGAGACTTGGTGGTGGAATGAGGAAGTACAGCAAATTATACAGAGGAAGAGGTTGGCAAAGAAGAAGTGGGATAGTCAGAGAGATGAAGAAAGTAGACAGGAGTACAAGGAGATGCAGCATAAAGCAAAGAGAGAGGTGGCAAAGGCAAAGGCGTATGGTGAGTTGTATGACAGATTAGACACTAAGGAAGGAGAAAAGGACTTGTACCGATTGGCTAAACAGAGGGACCGAGCTGGGAAGGATGTGCAGCAAGTTAGGGCGATCAAGGATAGAGATGGAAATGTGCTGACAAGCGACGAGAGTGTGCTGAGAAGGTGGGAGGAGTACTTTGAGGGGCTGATGAATGAAGAAAATGAGAGAGAGAGAAGGTTGGATGATGTGGGGATAGTGAATCAGGAAGTTCTGTGGATTAGCAAGGAGGAAGTGAGGGCAGCTATGAAGAGGATGAAGATTGGAAAGGCAGTTGGTCCTGATGACGTACCTGTGGAGGCATGGAGATGTTTAGGAGAGATGGCAGTGGAGTTTTTAACTAGATTGTTTAACACAATCCTGGAAAGTGAGAGGATGCCTGAGGAGTGGAGAAGAAGCACACTGGTACCAATTTTTAAGAATAAGGGTGATGTGCAGAACTTTAGCAACTACAGAGGTATAAAGTTGATCAGCCAGAGCATGAAGATTTGGGAGAGAGTAATAGAAGCTAGGTTAAGAGGAGACGTGGTGATGATCAGCGAGCAGCAGCATGGTTTCATGCCAGGAAAGAGCAGCACAGATGCGATGTTTGCTTTGAGAATGTTGATGGAGAAGTATAGAGAAGGCCAGAAGGAGTTACATTGTGTCTTTGTGGATTTAGAGAAAGCTTATGACAGAGTGCCGAGAGAGGAGGTGTGGTATTGTATGAGGAAGTATGTAGGAGTGGTGCAGGATATGTATGAGGGCAGTGTGGCAGTGGTGAGGTGTGCGGTTGGAATGACAGATGGGTTCAATGTGGAGGTCGGATTACATCAAGGATCGGCTCTGAGCCCTTTCTTGTTTGCGATGGTGATGGACAGGTTGGCAGATGAGATCAGGCAGGAGTCTCCGTGGACTATGATGTTTGCGGATGACATCGTGATCCGTCGCGAGAGTAGGGTGGAGGTTAAGGAGAGTCTGGAGAGGTGGAGGTATTCACTGGAGAGAAGAGGAATGAAAGTCAGTAGGAGCAAGATGGAATACCTATGGGTGAATGAGAGGGAGGACAGTGGAATGGTGAGGATGATAGGAGTAGAGGTGATGAAGGTGGATGAGTTTAAATTCTTGGGGTCAACTGTCCAAAGTAACGGGGAGTGCAGAAGAGAGGTGAAGAAGAGAGTGCAGGCAGGGTGGAGTGGGTGGAGAAGAGTGTCAGGAGTGATGTGTGACAGAAGGGTACCAGCAAGGGTTAAAGGGAAGGTTTACAAGATGGTTGTGAGACCAGCTATGTTGTATGGTTTGGAGACAGTGGCACTGATGAAAAGACAGGAGGTGGAGCTGGAGGTGGCAGAGTTGAAGATGCTAAGATTTTCATTGGGAGTGATGAAGAAGGACAGGATTAGGAAGGGATATATTAGAGGGACAGCTCAGGTTGGACGGTTTGGAGACAAAGCAAGAGAGGCAAGATTGAGATGGTTTGGACATGTGTGGAGGAGAGATGCTGGGTATACTGGGGGAAGGATGCTGAATATGGAGCTGCCAGGGAAGAGGAGAAGAGGAAGGCCAAAGAGGAGGTTTATGGATGTGGTGAGGGAGGACATGCAAGTGGCTGGTGTGACAGAGGAAGATGCAGAGGACAGGAAGAAATGGACACGGATGATCCACTGTGGCGCCCCCTAACGGGAGCAGCCAAAAGTAGTCGTAGTAGTAGTGGTAGTAGTCGTAGTAGTAGTAGTGGTAGTAGTAGTAGTAGAAGATGGTTTTTAACCTGTAGATATCATCAAACTGACTCAAATGGCCTATGGTTTAGCTACTCTTTAAGGCCTTATTTTTTCACCAGGGGTATAACAGAGGAACTCCACTAGAGGACCACAGACCCATGTTACACGGATTAGAGTCAATTAATATGTTTTAGCAACAGCAAAAGCAGTTTTGCTAAGGTAAACAATAAGTGAAGTTAGTAGATAAGGCAATGTCAATACGTCTCTATTAGAATGACCTTGGGTCAGACAATGTAATCATCTACTGCTACTACTGCTATTACTACTACTACTTTATACCACACCTCCTCTCTCGGCACCCTGTCGTATGCTTTCTCTAAATCCACAAAGACACAGTGTAACTCCTTCTGGCCTTCTCTATACTTCTCGATCAACATTCTCAAAGCGAACATCGCATCTGTGGTGCTCTTTCGTGGCATGAAACCATACTGCTGCTCGCCAATCGCCCCCTCTCCTCTTAACCTAGCTTCTATTACTCCTTCCCATATCTTCATGCTGTGGCTGATCAACTTCATACCTCTGTAGTTACTACAGTGCGGCACATCACCCTTATTCTTAAAAATCGGTACCAGTATACTTCTTCTCCATTCCTCAGGCATCCTCTCACTTTTTCTCGATTGTGTTAAACAATCTAGTTAAAATCTCCACTTCCGGGTGGCATGGCAGTCTATTCCGTTGCCTACCAACACCGGGATCGGCAGTTAGAATCCCTGTGGTACCGCCGGCTTGGTTGAGTGTCCTTGCAGACACAATTGGCCGTGTCTGTGGGTGGGAAGCCAGATGTGGGTATGTGTCCCGGCCGATGTACTGGCACCTCCTCTGGTCGGTCGGGACGCCTGTCCGGGGGGGGGGGGGGGCTGGGGGGAATAGCATGATCCTGCCACACGCTATGTCCCCCTGACGAAACTCCTCACTATTGGATGAAAAGAATCGACTGGTGACTCAACATGTATCGGAGGAGGCATGTGGTATGTGGTAGTCTGCAGCCCTCCCTGGCTTGGGGGGTGGGGGGGGTGGAGAACAGCGACCGGGACAGCTTGGAAGAGTGGGGTGATTGGCCGGATACAACTGGGGAGAAAAAGGGGGGAAAATCCGCCCCCCCCCCAAAATCCATCCCCAAAAAAATCTCCACTGCCATCTCTCCTACCTCCATGCCTCCACAGGTACGTATGTCATCTGGACCAATCGTCTTTCCACTCTTCATCCTTTTCATAGCTTCCCTCACTTCCTCCTTGCTAATCCGCCACACTTCCCGATTCACCATTCCCACATCATCCAACCTTCTCTCTCTCTCATTTTCTTCATTCATCAGCCCCTCAAAGCACTCCTTCCACCTTCTCAGCACACTCTCCTCGCTTGTCAGCACATTTCCATCTCTATCCTTGATCACCCTAAACCTGCTGCACATCCTTCCCAGCTCGGTCCCTCTGTCTAGCAGTTTAACCTTAAGAAACTGAAGCGAGAATAGTTTACCCGTACCCTGGTCAGAGAAGATGAAGAAATCGTCTTCATTCTCTTCGGTGGTTTTTGATGAGGCAGTCTCACTTTCTGGCACAAGGCCAAGCTCTTCAGCCGAGTGCAGAAACAGATGATGTATCCTCTTCTTCTCTGCAGCTAGTTTGGGAGGCAGCCTCATCTGGAGCGGATGGCTTCATTGACATCAGTCTTCAGCTGTAAGAAGCTGCTGAACCTTTTCTCAAAGCCAGCTATGGTGGCTTGCAAGATATGTGAGCGGTACTGCAGGTTTGAAGCTCGCAGGTCAGGTAGTTTAGCCTGAACAGCAAAGAGGGTAAGTATGAGATCACCGTGGTAGCATGAGGTCTGACCTTGTAGGCGGTTGATTGCAATGGCAATGGGTTTAAGGACTCTGCGGTATTCCTCAAGGAAATCAAGCTCTACCTCTTTGAACAGTGAGAGTTGCAAGGCAGGAATGATCTCAGGAAGCTCCCCCCGAAGATATGCCAGCTAACTCAGTCATAAAGAGAATTCCTATAAACGCAGGGTGTCTTCAGTGGCTGCTTGGTCATTGAGTATTTATGCATATTTTGGTCTGCCAGAAGCATTCCTATGGGCTGAACTCTTTCCCATGCATGAATGATTCAGCCTGGAGAGAATTTAATTGTCTTTAGTTGCCCTTGTAGCACCAATGATTGAAACCAAACTCAGTGTGTGACTGTAACACCAGACATGAGGTGGTAGAATGATGGCACACTCTGACACTTCTTGTCCCTGTGACAGATCCTGTTCTTGCTCAACTGTCTCCTCCCGTTCCTCTGAAATGGCTGTGATATTGAACTCTTGAAATGTTTTTGAGAGGTTTGATGCATTGTCAGCTGCAGTAGCCACAATCGAGTCAGTTGTGAGTCCATATTCTGAATGGATTTCCTCCAGTAGTTCTGTAATGCGATGTGGACGGGGAAAATGTCTGCCAGCAAGAGCGGCCGAGTCGTGTTCTAGCATGTCTGTTTGTGTCCAACTTACAGTGACTCCCATATAACTTGTTTTTTTTTTAATTAACCAGACATCTGCAGTGGCGCGAACATGTTGCGTGCACTTAAGTCACTCCTTCAAATATGCTGTTTTATTCAGAATCAGAGTCAGAATACTTTATTCATCCCCGGGGGGAAATTGGGTAAACTGAGCAGGCTCTGATGGTTCGTTGCCACTCATCCCCTGAGATGACTGACTTCTAGAAAAATGTGTAAATATACTATTAAATTGATTAGGCCTACCAGTTGCAACTTAAAACCAACAGCATCAGAAAACACCAACAACTCACGTCATAGACAGTAAAACTCAGTCATTACCCAGGAATGGAGTCCATTCACTTGGAATTGGGTTAACTCCCTATAATCCACATTGTGAAACGTTGTGTACAGCAAGATGGACAGCATTCAGCTTTAGAGATCACAATGGACGATTTTTAATCGATACATAAGTTGCTTTCTTAAAAATCTATGATGGGTTTTTTTCCCCCCACCTAAGCTGACCATCCCCTGCCACAGCAAACACTGGAAAATGTTATGCTTGTCCTCAAGAGGACTGCACGCGCGGTTTCCCTGACAACCATTCAGAACCGCCACTATAAAACGCCTAAATGCTGGAAATTAAATTCGTCCTGAGTTACACAAGTTGCTGACAATTAATCTCGCTTCTAACAAAGGGTGACAATAGCCATTGTTCCAGGCTGCCCGAGCGTGTCTGTGACGTCAGCTGGTACGCTAACGTCACTGGCTCGCAAGTCTATTTGCCGGTTGCGGAGCGCACGTGTTCGCTAACGGCTCTCTTCTGCTGAACCTGAGAGTCCCTCGGGAAGCCTCCGTCTTGAGCAGGTCAATATCTGAGTGTGTTCTCTGTCGTTTTAAGGGAAACTTGCAGCAAAACACCAAAAGCAGCTCCTTTCCTCCAGCCACTGGTCTCAAGCGACACAAATGAAATCCGGTCGTTCAACAACGAGCGCGTTGCTGGACCCGACGGGACGTGTCACGTGATCCACTTGCGTTTGGCCAGACTGTGATTTGGCTAATTGTTGTTTTTCTTGCTACAGTTTAAACCTGGGCACAAAAAAAGGAAGTGTCTTCTTCTTCTTCTTTCGGCTTGCACCCTGTTTCCCAGGGGTCGCCTCAGCGGATTTGATAGTTTCTGTCGGTACCGGGCCTTGACCGATCCGGCGTGGTCTCGTCAATCCGCGTAATGGTTTGGCAGATTTGCGCCCTTCCTGACGCACCCACTAGCCCCCGCGGACGGGGGCACAGGTGAAGCGCTGGAGGCCGTCCCGCTGTTCACGGACTTGCACCCACGCCTGTCGCCATTTTTTCTTTCTGGGCCAAAAAAAAAAAAAAAGGCTTATTTGAGAATAAAATGACGTATCGGTGACGTATCGGTGTATTTTAAGTATTTCAACAACAGAGAGACGAGCTCTCAAAGTGAAGCCCGTGAGGTCTTTTGTCACAAATTACATCTTATTTTTTCTCTGTCCAGCAAAATCCAAACGACGAAATGCTCAAAAAGTAATTAAATACGTATTTTAAATACAGTTGAAATACTGCCCATCTCTGCGCGCGCGCGCGCGCGCGCACCACTGGCAATACTGCCCCCCGAACTCGCTACAATAACGACAACAGCCTACAATCATTTAACACGACAACGGCACAAAAGTGCTTCTTTGCTGGCAGACGTCTAACGTACTTGTACGATACACGTTAAGTATATCAAATATTCACAGCGCGGGAATATTTCAGTCGTTTCATGTGGCGTTTATTCCAGCGCGCTTCACGTTTCCTGCCACCAAAGCGGTCTCCAATCAGACACTGGTGTGGCTCTGCAGACGCGGCAGCGGACGTCCGCGGTCACCCGGTGTACAGCACCGCCGAGGGGCGCACTGGGCCGCGCCGGTTGCGCGCTTGTACCGCAGCTTGAGCGCCGCCGCGATGGGCTTGTCGCGTAAAGAGGTTGCTGTCGTGTTAAATGCTGCCTGACTCGTGTTCTACAGAATAGGACATTTGACGGGTTGACTGTTCCCCCCCCCCGGCGCGCGGCTTAGAATAGGGTCGGATGCGTGCGTAACCGCGTGCGCAACCCCCCCCCCCTTCCTCCCCTAGGGCCACTGACTACATTTGGTCTGACATCATTTCGAGTCCTTTGGGTTTTCCGCAGAAGCCAAAGCGGAGAGGGCATCATAGTCCTTCGTCGCTGCCGGGTGTAGGACGCTTTCTGCGAGGACGCTGCCCAGTACACGCGCGTCTTCGTCGGAGGGGCGAAGCGCAGTTCTTATGGACAACGAGTCTACGGATTACTTGAGATGTCACGACAGAGCCACCGTGGAGTCCGGGGAGCCCACCATGTCCGCCGTCATGTTCTCCGTCGCCTTGGCGGGGAACATCATCGCGCTGCTGCTGCTGGTGGCGCGGCGCCGCAGGAAAGGTCCCTCTCTCTTCCAGGTGCTGGTGACGGCGCTCATCGTGACGGATTTGCTGGGCACCATAGCCGTCAGCCCAGTCGTGCTGGCCTCTTACGCGACGAACCAGACGCTGGTGGGGATGAGCTCCGGCAGGGAGGTCTGCGCCTACTTCAGCTTCAGCATGACGTTTCTGAGCCTCTCCACGCTCGCCATCCTGTGCGCCATGGCGCTGGAGCGGTACTTCTCCATAGGACACCCCTATTTCTACGAGAGACACTTCAGCGAACGCTGCGGCTACGTCACCGTGGCGCTCATTTACCTGACCTGCATCCCCTTCTGCGCCACTCCGTTCGTGGGCTTCGGCTCCTACGAGCAGTATTGCCCCGGCACGTGGTGCTTCCTCGACATGAGCCCGTCGAATCCGGCAAACAAGGTGTACACTGGGATGTACGCCTCTTTGGCTCTGGTTATGATTGTATGCACGGCAACGTGCAACGTGTCCGTCATTTATCACCTGGCTAAGATGCACCGGAGGGGCAAGATACACCGCACCGGAGCCCCGCACCGGCCATTCCGAGTCCACCTGCGGTCCCTGTCCATGACGGAGGAAGTGGAGCATCTCCTGCAGCTGGTCCTCATGACGCTGGCATTCACTGTTTGCTCCTTTCCCTTAGTGGTAAGAGGGGTCGTGTTAATGGTGGGATTGTTGTCTTAACAGATTTTGAAACGCTTAAAGGGAAACAATTGCGATTGTCGGCATTACCTGTGGGCTGTAATGGATATATTGTGGAGTTAGAAAACAACGAGACAGGAGACGTGAGAGTAGACGTAGTCGAGGTAGTTTACTAGCTCCAACTTTGCATGTCATACGTTCGACAACGACACTGAACTGTGTACCGGAAGCGGAAGTGCATTATCTGACCCCTCACCTCTTCCCTTAAAGGTACACTGTCCTCTTAGGTGAATGTCTCTAGTTATATAGATGTGGGTCACCACAATATATATATTGTAGCGAATTCGGGGAACAACGCACCAATGTAGCGAATTCAGGGGGCAACGCAGCCACAGAAACTGCCGCGGCCGGGAAGCGAACCCGTGTCGCCCGCACCGAAGGAGGCATCGCTAACCGCTAGACTAAAGGGTCAGACCCGCCAGCCAGCGGGTCTGAAATCGTGTGTAAGATAAGATAAGATAAGATAAGATAAGATAAGATAAGATATAGTGCCAGTTAGTGCTCAGCAGCTATAGGCAGATGTGTTGGGGGTGGGGGGGGGCGATGGAGGCTACAGCTCTGGGGAAGCAGCTCTTCCTTAGGCTGTTAGTCCGGGTTGTCTTTGCTGATGTTGCTGGCTTTCCTCTGTGGGCGGCCAGCACACACAGCATCCAGGTACGCGTCCGCCAGTGACGTCACAGGTGGCCGATCCACGACTCGCCAACTTGGAGACTAAATGACCCCGTCTTCAGTTTGTAGACACATACTTGAGTACTTCAAGTTAACTAGAATTAAAGCGGCGTACTGCTGATGGACATTCACAGCGCACTTCAAGGTGACGCAAGTGCCTTCAGAGATGGTGTCCGGCACGCGTTAACGTGTCAGGAAGGTTTGGATAAGCTATTCTCAAGTTTACCTTTTGCAATAGCAACGTTTAGACAGCAGTGCGATTCTTACGTTCCGTTTAAAAGAGGCGCAGCGAGGTATGCTACTTTTGTTCTTGTGGGTTTCTGCTTTAGATCCTTTCCTGGCTAAACGCCTTCATTTCAACGGGGAGACGGACAGTATGTGTGATTCTCATAAGTTAAGCTTTGCTAGATTTGTCTTGACTCCCACCCAACCAGACTGCCAGAAGGATTTTCCTTTTGAAGATGTTAGCTGGGCATAAGGACACCAGAAAATACAGCATATTGCTGCAGTATTCATCTAGAAGGACCCGGTAATGAGAAATCGCTCCTGTGGCTTCTTTAAGAAGGCCGGGCTCAGGACCCCCGTTCAGTTACCACGGTCGCCTCACAGCAAGAAGGTCCTGGGTTCGAGCCCCGGGGTTGTCCAACCTTGGGGGTCGTCCCGGGTCGTCCTCTGTGGTGGAGTTGGCATGTTCTCGCCGTGTCTGCGTGGGTTTCCTCCGGGGGCTCCGGTTTCCTCCCACAGTCCAAAGACATGTAGGTCAGGAGAATCGGCCGGACTAAATTGTCCCTAGATATGAATGTGTGTGTGTGTGTGTGTGTGTGTGTTGGCTCTGTGTGACGGTCTGGCAGCCTGTCCAGGGCGTGTCCCCGCCTACCGCCCAGTGACTGCTGGGATAGGCTCCAGCATCCCCGCGACCCTCCCTGAGAGCAGGATAAGCGGTTCGGATAAAAGATGGATGGAGGTTGGGGACCTCTTACCTCCCCTAACTCTAAAACAAGACATCTGTTAACATGTGAGACATGTACGGGAGGAGTGGCAGATTTGGAAGACATGCCGGGGCCTACTTACGTAAGAGGTAGTGGCCTTGTGACGAGTTTATAGAAACACGAGTCAGCTCAGATAAAGGCAGATACTATTTCTATTGCCCCGAAACCCACAACTCATTCCCGGAGGGCTTCATAATCACATTACGTTCTCCAACATGTAAAAATAGGGCCAACTGTACGACATCCTCGATTCGGATGAGGAAAAACTGCACAGGGAAAAAAAAAACCTTAAAAGGGGAAAAAATGGGAGAAACCCCAGGAAAGCACCGGAGGAGGGGTCTCTTCCGGGACGGACGACGTGCAGCGCTGCAGAATACGTATGATTGTTGCACATCTTGCTGAGAAATAAGCTCCTTTATGTCTCTGTGCTCATCTGTCGATATGTGTCTTTCTCCCTCTTCTGTGTGGACGAAATGCGGCTGTGTAGCTCCAGGTGTACATAAACTTCACCGGTCAGACGAAGGATAGCCACCTCATGGACCTCAACGCCCTCCGCATGCTGTCGTTCAACTCCATCATCGACCCCTGGGTGCTCATCATCCCCAGGTCCTCCGTGCTGGAGTTCCTTTGGAGGAAGCTGCGCGGGCCCAGAAGGCCCAAGGTCGGCCGGGACAAGCCCTTCGCTGCCCAGCTAACGCCGCGGGCGGACCGCTCTGCCCTGGCGAGCCAGTAAAACAGGGAGGTGCCAGGGGACGAGGGGAAGGTGTGGACGGATACCGGGTTCTTAAATCGGACCCAACGTGTTTGGTTCTCGGAGGATTCTGACCGACATTTGATTGACACCGGGTAACTTTCCCCCCCCCCCCTACTTTAACGTGTCATAATTACATCCATTTTGGTGCCGTAGTTCGGTGGTTGTGGGAACCGTCACTGTTCGGCCTCGTCCTCACTCTGTGTTTTGACCACAGGCTGTGTAAAAACCAGGACTGCGACGTTACCCGCTGCTTTCCGAAGGGGCCATTTTGAGGCCTAAAGTTTGGCTTTACACTTGCCGCCATCTTGTCAGTTGTTGGCGCCAGAAAATCCAAATTCGGGCGGAGCCTGCGACGGGACCTCGGTGGCAGACAGGTCGACGGACCTGTCGGTCAAGTCAGAAACGCCCTCAACAGCCATCCATCCATCCGTTATCCAAACCTCTTATCCCGCTCTCAGGGTTGCCGGGATCTTATCCCAGCAGTCACTGGGCGGCAGGCGGGGAGACACACCCTGGACAGGCCACCAGGACATACTACTTTTCAGATCCTTAGCATCTTCTGAATGAAACCATCATTTTCCAAAAATAGCCACCCTCGTACTGTGTGCCGGACGCCGAATTAACAATCCAGACCCGGACTTCTTGTAGAAAACCATGTAATAACTTGGCTTTTGAGGGTAGAACTTGTGAACTCTGTGATCGACGTACACTGGAACGGAGGTTTTGTGGAGGCAGCCACCGAATGGCCATGGTTAGGGGCTTTCACTTTGGCTTCAACATCCGGCCCTGGTGGTTGCCTCTTGGTTCTGACACCAGACAGGCAGTTGGCTGACTTACCCCGTCAGTGGACAAAGCTTCTCTTCTTAACCAATGTCTTTTGAGCCATGGCTTGTAAATAATTGCACGTACGGTTGAAACTATTTATAAATCACAGGTATGGTGGCCAAGTCAAGTCAAGTCGATTTTGTTTGTGTAGCCCAATATCCCAAATGACAAATGTGCCTCAGGGGGCTTTACACAACATCCTGTCCTTGGACCCTCTCGTCGGATAAGGAGCAGCTCCCTAAAAAACCCTTTAACAGGGAGAATCCTCGGGGAGAGCAACAGAGGAGGGGTCTCTCTCTCCCGAGACGGACAACGTGCAATGGATGTTGTGTTTACACAATTTACACAACACAACACTGAAAGAGGATAACAGAATTATAATGGAATTATAAAATATATGAAGAATATGGCGAGGAGGATGCCAAGCAGCGTCCAGACGCCACCGGAACAGCCCAGGACCCCAGCCACACCACCAGCATCACCATGTAAAAAACCCACTCATACTGATCAGAAGTTGGCAGGCAAAGTCAATTCCTATAATAACGCTGTTTAAATAATCCGGTCCTTGTGATAGAACAGTCATAAAGTGAACATTTGGTTTTTTTTTTATATATACATTGTGAATTTAAAAAAGACTATTTTAAAACCAAGGAACAGAAATCTTGGAAATCCAATGTTGAAATGTATGATTCCCCCCCCCCACCCCACCCCCACTGACTTCCACGATAGTAAACGACAACACCTCTGCTAGCAAAAATGTGCCTCCAGAACCGTCACGTTGCCTGAAGTGATGTAGGCTTACTTTCATTATCGGGCCTCGGCCTAAACTAACTTCTGGCAATGCTCAGTCACGTTACTGTAACCTGTCGTATATTTTCAAATTCCTGTTTGAAGCAGCTGATATTTTGTTACAGTACAATAGCCGATGGTACGCTGCTGCCTGTTGTCTGTTTCGTTACATTATATTTATTTAATAAGGGAGCACAATTAGATGGTCGTCTGAAAAAAAAAACACAACGTGGACTTCGCTTAAAGTGATGGAAGTTTCTAGTGGTCATATTGGCCTGGATGGATGTGGTCTCTGTGATTGGTTTCCACCAGTGGCGGCTGGCTGGCCAGTACAGGGTGCTGGGGCGCCGCCCCCTTCAAACATTAAGAGATACTTAAATATGTTAAATATAATTTAGTTGTATAAAGCAAGTAAGTATGAAATAAAAGCGTGTTTCAGTCTGTGAGCGCCTGTCAGTAGCCATTAAACATCGGTTCAAATGGTATTTGGTTGGTTCCTGTCTGAATACATATACTTCCTGTCTGACTACATATACTTCCTGTCTGAATACATATACTTCCTGGGTGAGGGGCGCCGGCCAAACCCTACCTTACGTAAGCCCCCAAACTTGTGGCGAGCAGGTGACCTGAGGCTGCTGTCTGATTGGCTTCTTCACATTTTCCATGTGCTCCCCAGACACGCCCACTTTTACTGGCAGCGAATCGGTATTGTTTTAATGTTTTTTGATCCAACGTGATTGGACAGTTCTCGTGGCTGTCAATCATATTCACACCCATCACCACGCCTCGTCTCAACTGTCAATCATCCACCGTCTACCAACCCTGATAAAACCTATAGGCTACATTGTCCTTCTTCATAACTCTGTGACCGTGTGGACATCAGGTCAGCAGCTGTCAGGTGTGCTGCGCCGAGGTAATTTGCGCCCCCCCCCGCCCATTTTTAGCACCAGCCGCCACTGGTTTCACTGTATGATGTTCCTTTGCTATGACAAAAAAAAAGCTCTTTGGTCGTCTTTGCAGCAGTCGACTTAAAAGACGTTGCCGAACTCCCAAAAGGTTACCTGGTGCCGCTTCAACCAGCACAAAGCTGTTGCAGCACAGAGGGTGGGGTTTCATGCAGCTCTGCTGACCTCCGTAGCTGGTAGTGCAGCAGAGGCCGATGAAACTGTGATGCAGATGATCATCTGCCAGAGATTTAGACTTGTGGAGAGTTCGTCTGACGTGATAATAAGGGTCGGCCTTCCTGTTCTGTTGATCCGCTGAGTATAACGTAAGAGTGAACGAGCGCTACATCAGCAATGGTCACTTGTAAAAAAAAAAAACACGGCCCTCTTGTTTTCTTCTTCATGTGAGATGTTTTCAGTTTTACCGTGTTTGTGTTTACACTTATTCAAAAGTATTGAAAGCTCTGCGATAGGGAACCGCTTTCTCTGGACAAGAATTTAACTGACGCCTGTCGGAGAGAGAGAAAGAAGCACAACTTCATGTTTTTATACTGATAAAGGGGGAGCTTTTCCTGGGTTTTTGGTAGAAACCCATGGGCTAGTTAACCCGCTGTGTGAGGGATGAGAGTTATTAAAAAAAACTGTTTGTACTGATGACTTGTCTGTTCACTTCTTCCTGTTAGGTGTCATTGTCACTGATGGCCGCTGTATAAAAGGCTCCTGAAATGATCAAAATCAAAATTCATGCCCTAAATATTGCTATCATGAAGAAGGTGTATTTGACAACAGAGATGTCCAGGATGATGTTAAATGTAAATGTATATGATTGATATTCAGTTAGAGATCTGGCCCACAAACTGAATAATTGGGTACGGGTACATTCTTCTAGTTTTGGGTGTTCAGCTTGTTTCTGAAACAGTCCTTTACCAGATTAACGTAGAATACTTTGGAGAACAGATTTACACAGCAATGTGGGAATTGAACCTTTTTGACTGTAAAACATTGACATAAACTGAGAAATAGTTCCATCAGAGATGTCCACTCTCTGGAAACTTTTCAAGTTTACTGACCACCAGATATGTTTGCGCATATTTGGAATTTGTCATGACTGGGTTGTTGACCGGAACATGAGCAAAATGTTTTGAAAGTAGAAAAAAAAATCCACCAAAAACAAAACTAACATTGAGAATTAAAGATGCTGTGAGTGAAATTCAGCCTCAGTCTGTGGGAACTGCAACAAGTCCTAGCAGTTCAAAACAAACTCAAGGAATAGACATAAACCAGACCTGAGCTGGTTTGTGCTTATTTCTGAGATCATGATTCAATGTACCTTCACATAGCATGCAATCTTTTCATTATTTTGTCATTTTAGCATCAACATTTTGCTTATGGCAGTTCTGAACAAAGAATATCAAAATATCTGACTTGCAGCGAAGCTATAAGATGGTGGTAGGTTACTTTCTGTACATTGTTCAGAATTGAGAAGTAAAAGGTAATCTCTGTATATAGTGATACAATTTATATAGAGATATAGTGATTACAGATGCACTGGTGGCGATGCTGGTACCAAACATAGGGGCCGATACTAGAAAAAATGGAGTATCAGTGTCGGAGATTTTACTTAAGACTAAAATCCAATAACAAAAGCCACGAGTAACATGTCATGAATAAAAGCAAAATGACTTGATTTACTGTATTCTAGGCACATGGAAGTCTATATTTCTTCAATGGTGGGAAAAAAATAATTCTATCAATTGTTTAGCCCATTGACCCCAAACTAATTGTCTAAGTCTGCACTTTTCATTAAAAGTGATGGATCATATGGGTTCTCAGTATTGCCCATACTTAAAGATTCATACTTGGAATCAGTATCGGTAGTAAGAAAGTGATATTGGTGTATCTCTTAAAGTAATATTCATAGCACTGTACAGTATTCTCATGTATGGTATGGAATTTGTGGTTGACATATTTTAATGCATTGTTCTCCACATTTGAGAGAAACACTTTAAAATCAATGCAACTCATTCAACCCCCTGACAATTCAGGATGTTTATTCCACAAGGCTCTATGTTGGGCCCTCTGTTTTTTAGCTTATACATAAATGATTTTCCAACATACTGTAAAAGAGCTGGTTGTCAAATGTATGCTGATAACACGGTCATTTATGTATCAGCTAAAAACCCCTATGCAGCAGTAGAGACAATAACAAATGAAATTGCGGGTGCATCCCAATGGCTCAAAAACAAACCTCTATCCCTAAATCTGAAGATTGCATTCAATCTTCCAACACCTAAACTCCCCAGGGAGACACGCATTCACACACACTTCAGCTCAGCGTTCAACATCATTGTCCCAGATATCCTCCACTCCAAACTCACCTGGCTCACTGGATCAGCCCCTATCTGCCAGTGGATTAAAAATATCCTGACAGACAGGATGCAGCAGGTGAGGCTGGGGAAAATCACACCAAGGACTCGGACAATAAGAACTGGACACACCCCAGGGATGTGTACTCTCCCCTCTACTCTTCTCCCTCTACACAAATGACTGCACCTCAGGTGACGTGTCTGTTAAACTCCTGAAGTTTGCGGGCAACACAACCATCGTTGGCCTTATCCGGGGTGGTTACGAGTCTGCATATAGACAGGAGGTTGATCAGCTGGCCCTCTGGTGCGGCCACAACAACCTGGAGCTGAACATGCTCAAAACAGTGGAGATGACAGTGGGCTTCAAGAGGAGCCCCCCAACACTGCCCCCCCCCTCACCATACTCAACAGCACGGTGTCTGTGGTGGAAACATACAGATTTCTGTATCTCCCAGGACCAAAGGTGGGCATCCAATCATCAAAAAGGCCCAGCAGGACGGTCTAAGCATCGGCTTTGTGTCGATGCAGTTGCCCACTGGGGTTCGCGCCTCGGTCTCGTCAGATCCGACTATGGCCAGACTCGATGAAGCAGCAATAATTGACAACACTGTCTTCGGGAGGGGGACGGAGTCGGCTTGTGTTCGTCACATGAATGCGTCTCTGGGTGTGTCGGGAAAAGCAGTGGTTCGGCCTGGAGTCGCCTTGTCACGACAGTGGGGAGGCGGTCTCCTTCGAGACTGCCGGCCGGAGAGATGCAGTTTGGCGAACGCATGCAGTACGAGGATGGGTGTTTGAATGAAAATAGGGATCGATTGGCCACTAAATTGGGAGGAAAAATCAGAAATAAATTAAAAAGAAAAAAGGCCCAGCAGGAACTGCTGATTCCGTAATCCAGTCTGTCCTCTGCACATCCATCACTGTCTGGGTTGGATCAGCCACCAAACAGGACAGAGACAGACTACAACGGACAGTTTAGTCTGCAGAGAAAACCATTGTTGTCAACCTGCCCTCCATTCAGGACTTATACACCTCCAGAGTCAGGAAACGGGCAGGCAACATCAGTGCAGACCCATCACACCCTGGTCACAACCTGTTCCAGCTCCTCCCCTGTGGTAGGCGCTACAGAGCACTGTACCCCAAAACAACCAGATATGAAAACAGTTTCTTTCTACGGGCTGTCATTCAAATGAGTGCTTAACACTGTCAAATAAATACAACCATTTTGTACATACTATACTATACTGTACATTGTACGTACACTACCGTTCAAAAGTTTGGGATCACCCAAACAATTTCGTGTTTTCCATGAAAAGTCACACTTATTCACCACCATATGTTGTGAAATGAATAGAAAATAGAGTCAAGACATTGACAAGGTTAGAAATAATGATCTTTTTCTTTTTCTACTCTAACCAGAGTAGAAAAAGAAGTGGGAGGCCGCGTTGCACAACTGAGCAAGAAGATAAGTACATTAGAGTCTCTAGTTTGAGAAACAGACGCCTCACAGGTCCCCAACTGGCATCTTCATTAAATAGTACCTGTTAGAGCCTGTTTGTGCTGTCCTCTGAAGGGAGTAGTACACACCAGTGTAGGAAATCTTCAATTTCTTAGCAATTTCTCGCATGGAATAGCCTTCATTTCTAAGAACAAGAATAGACTGTCGAGTTTCAGATGAAAGTTCTCTTTTTCTGGCCATTTTGAGCGTTTAATTGACCCCACAAATGTGATGCTCCAGAAACTCAATCTGCTCAAAGAAGTGCCCATCCAACCAATCCAACTTGTGGGAGCTGCTTCTGGAAGCGTGGGGTGCAATTTCTCCAGATTACCTCAACAAATTAACAGCTAGAATGCCAAAGGTCTGCAATGCTGTAATTGCTGCAAATGGAGGATTCTTTGACGAAAGCAAAGTTTGATGTAAAAAAAATCTTATTTCAAATACAAATCATTATTTCTAACCTTGTCAATGTCTTGACTCTATTTTCTATTCATTTCACAACATATGGTGGTGAATAAGTGTGACTTTTCATGGAAAACACGAAATTGTTTGGGTGATCCCAAACTTTTGAACGGTAGTGTATACTGGTACATTCTGTCGTGTACATCTACCTCAGGCATGTATGTAAGTAACCTGCTAACATCTATTTCAGCATCTCTGATATATTCTCTGCACCACTGCACTTTATCACCCATAAGTCAGTCCTTGTGTATATATCAGAAGAGTGTTGTGTTGTTGCGCTGTTATTCTATGTTAAGTACACCCAGTGATTAAAGTGGGCCGGAGCTCCCCGGATCCCGACACCGGCACTTCCCCTCCTCCTCCTCCCCCAAGTCAACCGGAGCTGAGATCCGGCACTCTGTAGACAGGAGTAATTTCAACATTTTTGTCACAGTAAAATTTAAAACAAAAAACATGATGCAGCCAATTCACAAGCATTACAAAATAAATCGCAAATAAAGTCGCTCTTCTATTTTTTTACTACTTTACTTTTTCTAAAAGTTTGAACGATGTCGCGTCCTCACGTGACCCGCACCCGCCTGCTGTGTGGCTTCACGAGACTTGACATCAAAGGAGACTGGCTTCACGCTCACGGGTCAGGGTCAGTTCACCGCACCAGGCGGACCAGACTCGAGAGAGCGTCAACCTGCTACCTGCACTATTATCCTGGACTGGGGGGCACAAAGAGTGAGTATCTTCAGTGTATTTCCAATCGTATTTCCAATAGTTTTGTCTAGCTCTGCTGTGGTTTTCATTCAAGCAGCTAACGTTAGCGAACGTAACGCTATCTTCCACCCGGTAACGTTGCTAGCTAGTTGCTGACGTTGCTGGCTAGTTGTTTGAATGCTGCTAGGCAAGCTAACTATCGGTAGCGTCCGGTAACGTTACCGGTAGCTAGCTAGTTGTGTTTGTCCAACCTTAGCTCTGGCCATGCAATATTTTCATTCAAATAACTAACTAGCTAGCAAACGTTAGCTACCGGTAGTATTGAGGCCGACTATCACTCCCGCACTTTTGCCCACCTCTCTAATACAGAGATCCCCCACTTATCAAATCCCACTTTAACCCCTGAGTACGCCAAGAGAGCCACGAAACCGGAGTCAAATTCCATGTTTGTACATGGCCAGTAAACGTGATTCTGATTCCGATTCTGATTAAAAAGACTGAATGTGTTTTTCCATGGGAAGGAAAGCAAAGGACAAGCACACGTTTAATATAGATCAAGAGGAAATAAAGGAAGTGAGTGATTTTAGATGCTTAGATGTCATTTTGGACTCCCAGCTCAAATTGGATGAACGCTTTAAAAAGCTACGCAAAGACAAATCTGAGCTGTTTCGGAACGATAAGACATGACAAAATATCAAAGTGCCTAATTCACTTGTTGTTAGTGGTTTGTCCGGTACCGCTGTAGATGAGGAGATTTCCGATTATTTCAAGCAATACGGGAAAATAAGTCGCATGATCGATATTGACAGTCTTCAGTCTGAATTCAACAGTCAGACCATTTTTGAGTTTGAATTAGGTGAAGCAGTAAAAGCACTTGAGCCCGTCTTGCCATTAAACAAGGCACTCCAAACCCCTTGATCACTCACCATGTGGAAACACTGGCTAGTGTTTACAGCAGTAAGCCAGGAACTGAAATCACTCATACATTCCTGTCTGAGCTTAAAGGCATAGCCAAAATGAGTGGCAAGTCATTTGAGGACATCTTGTGAGAGGAGTTGACTAGAATAACTAAAACTCTTGCAGAAGAGACCCCAGTGGAAAAACATGTATCAACTACTGCTCTCCAACTACAAACTGAAAGTGCAATGACCCCCTCTCACTCTACCGGAGCTAAACTCAACCTCACACAAGCTCAAATTGAACATTCTACCTACCTCAGAGAATCAAAACTGACTTCCACTGAAGTTCAGCCTCACACTGAAACTATAGCTCCACTAATTTCACCTGGTGTATCAGAGGCTATGAATAGCTTTAGCTTGTCTCCCGACCATCTGAGCACACCCGAAGTACAGCAAGTAGTGGAACATATTGTGAAAAGCACAGAAGTCGCAGCTCAATTCCACCCAAATGTTGAATTGAGGACCTTCTCAGGACGAGTCCCTTGTCCCAACTACGAGACCTGGCGATCTAGTGTTGAATGTTACTTGACTGACTCCATTGTTTCTCAACCACAATTGATGAGAAAAATGGTTGACAGCCTCTTACCTCCCGCTGGACATGTATGAAGCCTTTAGGTCCCCAGGCTACTCCACGTGCTTAGCTAGACTTGCTGACTCAGCTTTTGCAAAGGTAGAAGATGGAGATGAGGTTTACAGTGATGGATCTGAAATCCGGCTATTATCAAATCGAAATGGAGGAGAGCAACAAGCAAAAAACTGCCTTTGTCTGTCCCTTAGGATTTTGGGAATGGATCCGCATGCCACAAGGAATAAGTAATGCACCTTCCATGTTCCAGCGCTTGATGGAAATGTGCATGGGCGACATACACCTGCGTGAAGTGCTAGTGTTCCTTGATGACATAATTGTCTTTTCCAACTCCTTGGAAGAACATGAAGCTCGCTTGATGAATGTCTTAAACCGACTGAACGAAAACGGCCTCAAGCTGTCACCCGAGAAGTGCCAGTTTTTTCAAACGTCAGTACGCTACTTGCGACACATTGTGTCAAGAAACGGCGTTGAAACTGATCCAGAGAAAGTCAAGGCCCTTAAGACCTGGCCGATACCTACGACCCTGAAGGAGCTCAAGTCTTTTCTTGGCTTCTCTGGTTACTATCGGAGATTCGTACAAGACTACGCCAAGATTGTGAAGCCCTTAAACAGTCTCACTGCTGGTTATCCACCAACTTGAAAAGGACACAAGCAAGCAAAAATAGACTGCAAATACTTTCACCCGAAGGAGCCATTTGCTGAGAGATGGACTCCTGCTTGCCATCAGGCTTTTGAGAAAATAATCAACAAGCTTACATCTGCTCCGGTGTTAGGATACACCAGCACCATGCTGCCATATGTCCGCCACACAGATACCAGTACTACTGGACTCGGTGCGGTATTATATCAAGTTCAGGATGGACAAACTCATGTCATCACCTACGCAAGTAGAGGATTATCATGCAGTGAAGCTAAATCCCCAGCACATAAGTTGGAATTTTTAGCCCTCAAGTGGGCTATCACCAACAAATTCCATGACTACCTGTACGGCAACACCTTCACAGTAGTCACAGATAACAATCCACTGAGGTATATACTTACTACTGCCAAGCTGGATGCCGCCAGCTATTGCTGGTTAGCTGAGCTAGCCACCTTTATGTTTGACATTACATACCGAGCAGGCAAGCAGAACCAAGATGCTGATGCTCTGTCAAGAAGGCCTCACGGTGAACCAATCAACGACAGTCAGTCTCAAGAGGAGAGTCAAAGAATTCACGACTTTACCTCTCACCATCTCAGACCAGAGAGCAGTAATTTCTGCCCCACAGAAGCTGTTAAGGCAGCTTGTCAAAGTCACACTGTTACATATGTGGAGGAAGACCTGTCTTCTCCTTGTCTTGTAGAGTCTCTTGCTATCCACCCGGAGGCCATTCCTGCTTAATTTAAGGGGGAGGAATTCCAAGACGGTCTTCTCACAGTTCCCAAGTAATGTAAAGATATACTAGCCAAACTACAGAGAACAGACCCTGTCATCAGTAAAGTCATCAAGCTGATTGAGTCAGGAGAACCTGCAACTACCAATCTAAAGTCTGAATCAGCTGAAAGTCAGCCGATTTTCAGAGAGATGGATCGCCTTGAACTGAAGGATGGCCTGTTATACAAGAGACGGCAGTGCGACAATAGACCAGTCTGTCAACTCGTCCTACCAAGTGTATTAAGGTCATCTGTGCTCACCAGTCTCCACAACGAATTGGGACACATGGGAGTTGAATGTACACTCGAGCTGGTCAGATCAAGGTTCTACTTGCCAAGGATGCAATTTGATGTCGAGACGAAGATCAAGCAGTGTGAGAGATGTGTAAGGAGGAAAAGCCAGCCAGAGAAAGCTGCACTCCTAGTCAATATCCAAACCAGATGACCCTTGGATTGAAAATTATGATATTTGATCGTTTTCATTAATAACATTCGTTTATTCGACATTCGTCTATCATGTGTATCATATCGTCATTGATTATATCGTAAAGATCAGATCGTGTTGGTTGTTTTGGTGAGAACATTTTACCTGGGCAACGTGTTGGGTACCTCTGCTAGTATATATATATATCAACACGGATATAGGAAAAAAGATTTTAATGCACAGCAGCACAGGCCTGTCTTGTACGTCTTGCACTCATCAGCTGCTAATGTTTTTTTTCCCACAAAGAATCACACCGTTACATCGCCCAGCGTCACGCCCCTAATGTCGGTTGGACAGCGACCAATCAGGTAGGGAAACATTCAAGTTATAACAGCCAAATTATAACAGCCAGGCATCGGTGACAAGAAAAGATAACTACAATGTAGACACTTACGTGGGATTAACAGAGGGCCCTTTTAAAATGAGGTTGAACGCCCATATGAGTAGCTTCAGAAGTGAGCGCGCGAAAAATGCAACGGCCTTAAGCCGCCACATTTGGTCATTGGTAGACAAGAGTATCGGTTATTCTGTCTCGTGGGAAATCCTTGCAAACAGTAGAGCGTATTCAGTTAGGGGCAAAAGATGTGACCTGTGCTTGGCAGAAAAGTATGTTATTTGCACACCTGATAGGTCCACCTTGAGTAAAAGAACCGAATTGGCCGCCAGCTGTAGACACCGAACAAAAATATCTCCTTTGCGACTATAAGTAAAACGTCTTTATCACCCCCCCCCTCCATTAGATGATACACATATGATATTTATTAGGTTTTTTTAAATATGCTTTTTTATATATATATATGCTAGTTTCAATATGGGTTTTGTAAATATGCTTTTTTTAAAACTACCTGTCCTCCCAACTGTGCCCCAACACCACCCCGATATATAATGCACATAAGTTACCTTGTTGTATTTTCAATGTAGGCCATTTCAACAGCGCCCTGGCCCCTACATGCTTTTCAAAACAAACCCCAGTCCCATTGGTTGTAGTGTTTTCTACCCCTCCATCGGTTGCTGTGCATCATAAGTACCTACCCCATTGGCTGTTATAATTTGAATGTTTCCCCATCTGATTGGCAGCTGTCCAACCGAAATTAGGGACGTGACGCTGGGCAACGTAACTGTATGATTCATTAGCAGCTGATGGGTGCCAGATGCAAGAAACAGGCCTGTACTGCTATGCATTAAAATCTTTTTTCCTGTATCCGTGTTAATATATATATACACATACACACACACACACACACACATACATACATATATATACACACACATTATATATACATATATGTACATATACATACATATATACATATATACATATATATACATATATATGTATATGTGTGTATATATATGTGTGTGTATATATGTGTATATATGTATGCATGTATATATATATATGTGTGTGTATATATATATGTGTGTGTGTATGTATGTATGTGTGTGTATATACATATATATGTATATATGTATATATATGTATATATGTATGTTTGTAGGAAAAAAACGTTAAATACATAGCAGTACAAGCTTGTTTCGTGCGTCACACGGGCACACATACACTTACGCAATACATGTGAAATGATCACAATGTGGTGTAAATATTGTAGTTTTTATACGATCGTGTCACATGTACCAGAATGCCACAGTTCACTATATGCTTAGTTTAACTGGTGTACTGTTGGTAGTGATGAGATGTTATGACCGTAGGGAAGCCCAACCAGGGACAGGGGTCACCAATTAGGTTTGGCTAGAAATCCTACAGGCAACACACACACACACACACACACACACACACACACACACACACACACACACACACACACACACACACACACACAGTGATAAAATAAAGCCCCAGTTATTCCTTCGCACACTCCTCCCCGTGTATTTGTGGACGTTACACACCCCTCGTGGCCTCGTTAGTGTAATATTTCGACATAGCCCCCCCCCCCCCATCTATCTGAACCTTGCTCTTGTGCGAAAACAATAAAAGGACATAACGGTGTGTTTCTCAGAATGCCGCCGCTACATGGAAATCGCGTCACTTCCTGTCTGTTTTTTTTTCTCACAATGCGATTTTCCAGTGACACAAGCAGAAGCAACAACACCATCTGGTTTTCATGGGGCCCTATTATGGCCTTACCTTTGAGAGGACTCCTCTTTCACCCTCTTTCTAATTCAGCTAGAGGTGAAGGGCGCACACACACAGACACACACACACACACACACACACACACACACACACACACAGACACACACACACAACTTTGACCTCGATATGAAAATTATTTGTTCATGAATACACGTTAAAAATAGACACATTTCCCCTCATGGATTGGTTGCTTTTTCAATTCATCACGTCACTCTCTTTACACACACACACACACACACACACACACACACACACACACACACACACACACACACACACACATTGGCTTTTCATAACAAACCACTTGCTTCTGTGCGTGTATGTCGTGGCCTATGGTCTACAGAAACGTGTACTTGTGTGTTAGGGCTGCTGCAGTTCTTCATGGGTTTTAAATGAGGTCTCGCTCCAACACCACCCCCACCCCCCCCCCCACAAGCCCCCACCCCTTCAGGCGTACCATAGAGATCCCTCCCCACCAGACAAACTCAATGACTTCACGTTTTGACACTTCCGCCATCACCCAGCGACCGGGTACTCCAGCTGTCTCCAGCCGGGGTGAAGAAGGCCTTCGCCGGCGTCCGCCCACGCAACGCCGCGGGGCCGGACAACATTCCTGAGCGTGTCCGTAAGGCTGAAAGATGTCTCCGCAGACATCTTCAACTCCCCGCTCAGTCCAGCGGTAGTGCCCCACCTGCCTCAAAAGTGCCACCATCATCCCCCTGCCCAAAAACGCCAAACCCAGCCAGTGTGAATGGCTTCCGCCCCGTGGCCCTCACTCCCACTCCGAAGTGCTTTGAGCGGCTTGTCGTGCAGCACCTCCAGGCCTGCCTCGCTGCAAACCAAGATCCCCTACAGCAGGGGTGCCCGGCTCCGGGCCTCGAGGGCCGCAGTGTTTTCGGGTATTTGTTCCAGCCACGCACTACACCGCCTGATTTAATGAATTTGCTCACCTCTTGGACCAAGCAGGGAAAGGAATTCGTTGAATCGGGTGGTGTAGTGCACGGTTGCAACAAATACCTTCGGACACCGCGGCTCTCGAGGCCCGGAGCCGGGCACCCCGGCCCTACGGTTTGCACAGAGAGCCAACCGATCCACGGAAGACGCAATATCTACCACACTCCGACTCACTTTGTCACACCTGGAAGGGAGGAACACCTATGCCAGCATCCTCTTCATCGATTTCCGCTCGGCGTTTAACACCATCGTACCACAGCAGCTGGTGGAGAAGCTGAGGTTGCCGGACGTGGACACTCGCACCTGTCGAGTCCTCGACTTCCTGACGCGGAGGCAGCAGACAGTCAGGGTGGGGCAGCCACACGTCAGATTGCATCTTAGTGAGCACAGGCTCACCCCTACGAACCCATGACTGTACTGCCAAATTTGACACCAACCACATCATCAAGTTTGCAGATGATGCAACACTGGTGGGTCTCGTCAGCAACGAGGATGAATCTGCATACAGGATGGAGGTGGAGCAGCTAATGGCATGGTGCGAATCCCACAACCTCTCCCTGAATATAACTAAAACAAAAGAGATGGCGATTGACTTCAGGAGGGCCAGCAGGCACCGTCACATGCCGCTGACCATCGATAGCGCCACTGGGGAGAGGGTCGGTAACGTCAAGTTACTGGGAGTGCACCTGGCGGATGACCTGACCTCAACCATTATAACACCTTGGCCATTGTTAAAAAGGCCTAACAGCAGCTCTGTCCCCTCCGGAGGCTTAAAGAGGCAAATCTCCCATCCCAGTCCTCACCACCTTCCACAGGGGCACCATTGGAAGTATTCTAACCTACGGTCTCACTTCCTGGTTCGGTAACCGCCACGCCGGCGAGAAACCCCGGCTGAAATGGCTAGTGAAGACAGCTAGCAAGATCGTTTGTGCCCCTCTCCCCTTCCTGTAGGAGATTTCCCATCAACGCCGTGTTCGCAGAACCTCCAACCTCATTAAGGATCCCCACCCCCCTTCTCACAACCTGTTTCCCCTCCTGCCGCCTGGGGAGCGGTAAATCCAGCAGAATGCTAAATAGCTTCTACCCACAAGCAGTCAGGATCATTAACAAACTGTGACCCCCCCCTCCAACCGTCAGGCCCCCCCCCCTACCTACCCTCTAACCCCCCCAAATCAGTGCTGGGGTGGGGTGGGGGGGTTACTGCTGATTGCCGCTTGCCTGGGAGTTTGTGTATGGTCTGGGTAGATTGTGAAACTAAATTGGCCTTCTGGGATAAGTAGAATTTTCTGAATCTGCATCTGGCCACTCGCTGACAAACACCAGCTGTCAACATTGAACTGGAATGGCACTGTACTGGACCATGATGTTAATTGTTTGTGCTTTTTTTTGTTTTGTTCTCTGTGTTTTTATGTGTTTTTAGGGAAATTTTAAATATATATTTTTATCTTTTCTGTTGCACACCTGTGGGCAGGGAGAAACGACATTTCGGGGGGTTATGTACGCAGGTACATGATGAAATGACAATAATTGAAGTCTTGAATCTCAAATGCACCTTACCTCATGTATGTGCTTTATGTTATGCTCTGCAGCTGGCACACATTTCCGGACTCAAACCATAACTCTGCTCTGCGGGACTTGCCACCTGTGACTTCCCAATGTCTCTGTTTTACGCTGTTCTCTCTGTCATCACAACACAGATACCTTTTTGGGGGTAGTCATTTCACAAAGCACCAGACATGACATGGCTGAGAACACAGCAATTTCGCCCACTGCTTTCGTCGGCTGTGATGTGGGAGGAATCAACCCATCTGCCAGGGAATCTGGTTTACATTCCTTCCAATCCCCGCACGGGAACATTATTAAACACAGTGCAGCAAAGCAGCTGGGATATGCATTAGCAGTTAAAATGGCAATACAACATCTGTCTATCTATCTATCTATCTATCTATCTATCTATCTATCTATCTATCTATCTATCTATCTATCTATCTATCTATCTATCTATCTATCTATCTATCTATCTATCTATCTATCTATCTATCTATCTATCTATCTATTACCACTTTAACTTTAAAGTGTTACTTAAGATGTTTTCTAACTGTTTTCAGCTGCAGCTTTTGACCTAACTGTGTTTAAAGCTGCATGAAGGTCCTCCTTGGCCAGTATGTCAGGACGTTTTGATGCACAATGCGACCGAAATGATCTCCATCCAAGTACCTGATGGCATTTATGAGACAGCCTCGGCATAATTTACCTGTCATATACAGTCAGTCTGGAAATAGCCCCTTTTCATTTGAATAACGAGCCATTCCCCATACAGAGCGATCCACTGGGGAAACTGTGATCTCATGCCTTGACGCATGCTCAATAAACCCAGGTAAGAAACTCAAAGAAGGTTGAGTCAGACCGTCTGGATACAGTGCTTATTGACAGAAAACGTTGTATCCAAATGAAGTGAGTCAACCTTCTTTGATGTGTGATGTCATACCGTGAGTTTAATGGTGCAACACTAATACCAGCTGTCATTTAAACGCTGGGAAATTCTGATGACACCAGATGGAAGAGACAAGATGGAAACCAAGAATTAATGCTACTATCCTATCTATCTATCTATCTATCTATCTATCTAGCTAGCTAGCTAGCTAGCTATCTTTCTTGGGCGGCAGGGTGGCGCAGTGGTTAGCGCTGTCACCTCACAGCAAGAAGGTCCTGGGTTCGAACCCTGGGGTTGTCCAACCTTGGGGGTCATCCCCGGTCGTCCTGTGTGTGGAGTTTGCATGTTCTCCCCGTGTCTGCGGTGGGTTTTCTCCGGGTGCTCCGGTTTCCCCCACCATCAAAAAGACATGCATGTTAGGGTTTATACTCCTGTCTGTGCCCCTGACTGAGGCATGACAAGAAGAACTGGGGTCGGTCTCCGGGTGCTGCACAGCGGCTGCCCACTGCTCCTAGCTACACAGCGAGGATGGGGGGATCAATAAAGTATCTCAAAATCAAAAATCCTGAAGATGGTCATTTTACTGACACCTGTGGTCCTCTGGTGATTTCATTGGTGTTTGATAACTAAATTTTGCACTCCCTACTACTACTACTACTACTGCTACTTTCGGCTGCTCCCGTTAGGGGGCGCCACAGTGGATCATCCGTTTCCATCTCTTCCTGTCCTCTGTCACACCAGCCACCTGCATGCCCTCCCTCACCACATCCATAAACCTCCTCTTTGGCCTTCCTCTTCTCCTCTTCCCTGGCAGCTCCATATGCACCATCCTTCTCCCCCAATATACCCAGCATCTCTCCTCCACATGTGTCCAAGCCATCTCCATCTTGCCTCTCTTGCTTTGTCTCCAAACCGTCCAACCTGAGCTGTCCCTCTAATATACGCGTTCCTAATCCTGTCCTCCTTTGTCAATCCCAGTGATGTTTCTTGAGCTTTCTGACGTTGTAATATCTGTTGGTAAAGGTCTTCTGCAAGCATGTTGTGTCATATCGGCTTGTTAGACACAGCGTCACTTCTTCACACTTGGCATTACATGCCCCGTTTCATTTTCCCTGGAAAAAACAGTTGGATGGGATCGTTAAAATGAGTAACCACAAAAGCATCCAGGTTTAATCATCCATGGAAAAGCGATTTCTTGAATATGACGATAATTGAAACCATAAAAGGACATTTGTTCACATGTAAATCTTACTGACTGTAGCTTTAAACTGGTCAGTCTGCTGGTCAGTCTGTTGGTCAGTTTGCTGGGCAGTCTGCTGGTCACTGCTGGTCAGTCTGTTGGTCAGTTTGCTTGTCAGTCTGCTGGTCACTCTGTTGGTCAGCCTGCTGGTCAGTCTGCTGGTCAGTCTGTTGGTCAGTTTGCTGGTCACTCTGCTGGTCACTGTTGGTCAGTCTGCTGGTCAGTCTGTTCATCAGTCTGCTGGTCACTCTGCTGGTCATTCTGTTGGTCAGTCTGCTGGTCAGTCTGCTGGTCAGTCTGTTGGTCAGCCTGCTGGTCAGTCTGTTGGTCAGTTTGCTGGTCACTCTGCTGGTCACTCTGTTGGTCAGTCTGTTGGTCAGTCTGTTGGTCAGCCTGCTGGTCAGCCTGCTGGTCAGTCTGTTGGTCAGTTTGCTGGTCACTCTGCTGGTCACTCTGTTGGTCAGTCTGTTGGTCAGTCTGCTGGTCAGTCTGTTGGTCAGCCTGCTGGTCAGCCTGCTGGTCAGTCTGTTGGTCAGTTTGCTGGTCACTCTGCTGGTCACTCTGTTGGTCAGTCTGTTGGTCAGTCTGCTGGTCAGTCTGTTCATCAGTTTGCTGGTCAGTCTGTTGGTCAGTCTGCTGGTCACTCTGCTGGTCACTGCTGGTCACTCTGTTGGTCACTCTGTTGGTCAGTCTGCTGGTCAGTCTGTTCATCAGTCTGCTGGTCACTCTGCTGGTCAGTCTGTTGGTCAGTTTGCTGGTCAGCCTGCTGGTCAGTCTGTTGGTCAGTTTGCTGGTCAGTCTGCTGGTCACTCTGCTGGTCAGTCTGTTGGTCATTCTGCTGGTCAGTCTGCTGGTCACTCTGCTGGTCCAACCAGTCTATGTTAAGGGCTTAGTTAAGTCAAGTAGGTTTATTTATTTGTCCGAGAGGGGCAATTGTTGTGTAGTTGTGTAATTTTTTTTCTTCACATGGTGACGCTGGTTGCGTGGCTGGGGTCCTGGACTGTTCCGGTGGTGTCTGGACACTGCTTGGCATCCTGCTCATCATATTCTTCATAAATTTTATAAGTCCATTATAATTCTGTTATCCTCTTTCGATGTTGTATTGTGTAAATTGTGTAAACACAACATCCATTGCACGCTGTCCGTCTTGGGAGAGAGATCCCTCCTCTGTTGCTCTCCCTGAGGGTCCTTCCTGTTTTTTCTCCCTGTTAAAGGTTTTTTTTAGGGAGTTGTTCCTTATCCGATGAGAGGGTCTAAGGACAGGATGTTGTGTTGCTGTTAAGCCCACTGAGGCAAATTTGTAATTTGTGATGTAAGGGATTTGTCCGTTATCTGAAGACACAAAAGTGTCTTACAATGCCGATGACACGCTACATGGAGACTAACATTCCCATAAACACATCCAGCCTCAGTGTGACTGCAGTTTTTTGTTTTGTTTTGTTTAGTAGTGATCTCTGGGTTCTGGGGTTTTATTTTCCCTTTTATCCCATTATGATAATGAGGGAGCGTCTCACAGGGACATTTCTGAGTGAAAGGACGACAGTTTGTTGACGGGGATTGTAAACAGACAGCAAAGCTCTGGCTAAACAAACACGCAGAAGATAAACTGATGCTTCACTCGGGACCTCTACGGCGCTCCCTTCTTCACTCGGGACCTCTACGGCGCTCCCTTCTTCACTCGGGACCTCTGCGGCTCTCCCTTCTTCACTCGAGACCTCTACGGCGCTCCCTTCTTCACTCGGGACCTCTGCGGCGTTCCCTTCTTCACTCGGGACCTCTACGGCGCTCCCTTCTTCACTCGGGGCCTCTACGGCTCTCCCTTCTTCGCGCGGGACCTCTACGGCGCTCCCTTCTTCGCTCGGGGTTTCTGCGGCGCTCCCTTCTTCACTCGGGACCTCTACGGCGCTCCCTTCTTCACTCGGGACCTCTACGGCGCTCCCTTCGTTGCTTGGGACCTCTACGGCGCTCCCTTCTTCACTCGGGACCTCTACGGCGCTCCCTTCGTTGCTTGGGGCTTCTGCGGCGCTCCCTTCTTCGCTCGGGACCTCTACGGCGCTCCCTTCTTCGCTCGGGGCCTCTGCAGCACTCCCTTCTTCGCTCGGGGCCTCTGCGGTGCTCCGTTCTTCGCTCGGGGCCTCTGCGGCGCTCCCTTCTTCACTTGGGACCTCTACGGCGCTCCCTTCTTCACTCGGGGCCTCTGCGGCGCTCCCTTCTTCACTCGGGGCCTCTGCGGTGCTCCCTTCTTCACTCGGGACCTCTGTGGCGCTCCCTTCTTCGCTTGGGGCTTCTGCGGCGCTCCCTTCTTCACTCGGGACCTCTATGGCACTCCCTTCTTCACTCGGGACCTCTACGGCGCTCCCTTCTTCACTCGGGACCTCTACGGCGCTCCCTTCTTCGCTTGGGGCCTCTGCGGCGTTCCCTTCTTCACTCAGGACCTCTACGGCGCTCCCTTCTTTGCTCGGGACCTCTGCGGCGCTCCCTTCTTCGCTCGGGGCCTCTGCGGCACTCCCTTCTTCACTCGGGACCTCTACGGCGCTCCCTTCTTCACTCGGGACCTCTATGGCGCTCCCTTCTTTGCTTGGGGCCTCTGCGGCGCTCCCTTCTTCACTCAGGACCTCTGCGGCGCTCCCTTCTTTGCTTGGGACCTCTACGGCGCTCCCTTCTTCGCTTGGGGCCTCTACGGCGCTCCCTTCTTCACTCGGGGCCTCTACGGCACTCCCTTCTTCACTCGGGGCCTCTACGGCACTCCCTTCTTCGCTCGGGGCCTCTGCGGTGCTCCCTTCTTCACTCGGGGCCTCTACGGCGCTCCCTTCTTCGCTCGGGGCCTCTACGGCGCTCCCTTCTTCACTCGGGGCCTCTACGGCGCTCCCTTCTTCGCTCGGGGCCTCTGCGGCGCTCCCTTCTTCGCTCGGGGCCTCTACGGTGCTCCCTTCTTCGCTCGGGGCCTCTGCGGCGCTCCCTTCTTCGCTCGGGGCCTCTGCGGCGCTCCCTTCTTCGCTCGGGGCCTCTACGGCGCTCCCTTCTTCGCTCGGGACCTCTACGGCGCTCCCTTCTTCGCTCGGGGCCTCTACGGCGCTCCCTTCTTTGCTTGGGACCTCTACGGCACTCCCTTCTTCACTCGGGGCCTCTACGGAGCTCCCTTCTTCGCTCGGGGCCTCTGCGGCGCTCCCTTCTTCACTCGGGACCTCTACGGCACTCCCTTCTTCAGGGACCAACATGCAAATGGAAAAAAAGAAACACAACGACCTTTATTTATTTTTCCCGGTGCCTTATCCATCCAAGCCGAAGAACAAACAAACAAAAGTTGACAAAAGATTTTTTCAGCACAGTTCTGTTGATGATTTATTCATTGTTCACATTTAACATCACTGGGAGAGCTACCCACCCACACACGGCCACACACAACCACACATAAACACACGACTATACACAACTACACACAAACACACACAACCACACAGCCACACATAAACACAAACAACTACACACAAACACATACGACTATACACCACCACATACAGCTATACACAAACACATAAAACTATACACAAACACATACAAATACACAGGTACATACAACTGGTGCGCACAACCACATAAAATCACACACAACTGTGCACACACACATAGCCACACACGACAGTATACAAACGCAGGCTTGGTAGTTGCTGTACGGAGCAGCTCCACAGAGGCCGGTGGCGCCGGATAGCCTCGTGCACACGGTCTCAGATATAATTGTGTTTTGGTATCTGTGTCACTTGCGTTCCCCTGACATGCCACCTCCGAATCCCCATCTCCCAGCTGTTGTCAGTAAGTCAGGAAGAGAAACGGTTTACACGGAAGCCCAACGAAAAGACGAACATCTGGAAACGCGTTGCGAAGAGGCCTCGTGGTCTGTTCCCAGGCTCGAGGACTTGATCTCGATGAGAGCGAGGCCCGCCGAGCGTCGAGCGGATTCAGCCCCAGCTGCCGACTCGGCTATCTTGTCAGACAAATATTTATGTGACACGGTAAACTCAGAGTGGTACACGCTGAAACATCGCCGGGTCAGCTTATGCGCAGCAGAGCCCGTTTTGGTAAAAGCGTTGTGCTCGTCGCTAGCCGTGACCTCAACAAGCGCACCCCCCCCCATCATCATCATCAACTCCCATATTTTTGGAATGTGTGTGTGTGTGTGTGTGTGTGTGTGTGTGTGTGTGTGTGTGTGTGTGTGTGTTAGTGTAGATAGCGGGACAGAAAACTAAAGCACTTATGATCCTAATTCTTTTTGGGGTTGGTAGGTATTGTCTCAGAGAGTAAGGGGGAAAATCCCAGAAATTAAAATTATGCGTAATTATGCATTTTTACAGAGGTATAAAGTTGATCAGCCACAGCATGAAGATATGGGAAAGAGTAATAGAAGCTAGGTTAAGAGGAGAGGTGATGATCAGCGAGCAGCAGCAGTATGGGTTCATGCCACGAAAGAGCGCCACAGATGTGATGTTTGCTTTGAGAATGTTGATGGAGAAGTATAGAGGAGGTCAGGAGGAGTTACATTGTGTCTTTGTAGATTTAGAGAAAGCTTATGACAGAGTGCCGAGAGAGGAGGTGTGGTATTGTATGAGGAAGTCGGGAGTTGCAGAGAAGTACATACACTACCGTTCAAAAGTTTGGGATCACCCAAACAATTTCGTGTTTTCCATGAAAAGTCACACTTATTCACCACCATATGTTGTGAAATGAATAGAAAATAGAGTCAAGACATTGACAAGGTTAGAAATAATGATTTGTATTTGAAATAAGATTTTTTTTACATCAAACTTTGCTTTCGTCAAAGAATCCTCCATTTGCAGCAATTACAGCATTGCAGACCTTTGGCATTCTAGCTGTTAATTTGTTGAGGTAATCTGGAGAAATTGCACCCCACGCTTCCAGAAGCAGCTCCCACAAGTTGGATTGGTTGGATGGGCACTTCTTTGAGCAGATTGAGTTTCTGGAGCATCACATTTGTGGGGTCAATTAAACGCTCAAAATGGCCAGAAAAAGAGAACTTTCATCTGAAACTCGACAGTCTATTCTTGTTCTTAGAAATGAAGGCTATTCCATGCGAGAAATTGCTAAGAAATTGAAGATTTCCTACACCGGTGTGTACTACTCCCTTCAGAGGACAGCACAAACAGGCTCTAACAGGTACTATTTAATGAAGATGCCAGTTGGGGACCTGTGAGGCGTCTGTTTCTCAAACTAGAGACTCTAATGTACTTATCTTCTTGCTCAGTTGTGCAACGCGGCCTCCCACTCCTTTTTCTACTCTGGTTAGAGCCTGTTTGTGCTGTCCTCTGAAGGGAGTAGTACACACCGGTGTAGGAAATCTTCAATTTCTTAGCAATTTCTCGCATGGAATAGCCTTCATTTCTAAGAACAAGAATAGACTGTCGAGTTTCAGATGAAAGTTCTCTTTTTCTGGCCATTTTGAGCGTTTAATTGACCCCACAAATGTGATGCTCCAGAAACTCAATCTGCTCAAAGAAGTGCCCATCCAACCAATCCAACTTGTGGGAGCTGCTTCTGGAAGCGTGGGGTGCAATTTCTCCAGATTACCTCAACAAATTAACAGCTAGAATGCCAAAGGTCTGCAATGCTGTAATTGCTGCAAATGGAGGATTCTTTGACGAAAGCAAAGTTTGATGTAAAAAAAATCTTATTTCAAATACAAATCATTATTTCTAACCTTGTCAATGTCTTGACTCTATTTTCTATTCATTTCACAACATATGGTGGTGAATAAGTGTGACTTTTCATGGAAAACACAAAATTGTTTGGGTGATCCCAAACTTTTGAACGGTAGTGTATGTAGGAGTGGTGCAGGATACGTATGAGGGAAGTGTGGCAATGGTGGTGTGCGGTTGGAATGACAGATGGGGTCAAGTTGGAGGTGGGGTTACATCAAGGATTGGCTCTGAGCCCTTTCTTGTTTGCAGTGTTGATGGACAGGTTGACGGACGAGATCAGGCAGGAGTCTCCATGGACGATGATGTTCGCGGATGACATTGTGATCTGCAGCGAGAGTAGGGTGCAGGTGGAGGAGAGCCTGGAGAGGTGGAGGTATGCACTGGAGAGAAGAGGAATGAAAGTCAGTAGGAGCAAGACGGAATACCTATGCGTGAATGAGAGGGAGGACAGTGGAATGGTGAGGATGCAAGGAGTGGAGGTGACGAAGGTGGAGGAGTTTAAATACTTGGGGTCAACCGTCCAAAGTAATGGAGAGTGCAGGGGAGAGGTGGAGAAGAGAGTGCAGGCAGGGTGGAGTGGGTGGAGAAGAGTGTCAGGAGTGATTTGCGACAGAAGGGTATCAGCAAGAGTTAAAGGGAAGGTTTACAAGATGGTAGTGAGACCAGCTATGTTATATGGTTTGGAGACAGTGGCACTGATGAAAAGACAGGAGGAGGAGGTGGAGGTGGCAGAGATGAAGATGATAAGATTTTCACTGGGAGGGATGAAGAAGGACAGGATTAGGAAGGAGTATATTAGAGGGACAGCTCAGGTTGGACGGTTTGGAGACAAAGCAAGAGAGACCAGATGGAGATGGTTTGGACATGTGTGGAGGAGAGATGCTGGGTATATTGGGAGAAGGATGCTGAATATGGAGCTGCCAGGGAAGAGGAGAAGAGGAAGGCCAAAGAGGAGGTTTATGGATGTGGTGAGGGAGGACATGCAGGTGGCTGGTGTGACAGAGGAAGACGCAGAAGACAGGAAGAGATGGAAACGGATGATCCGCTGTGGCGCCCCCTAACGGGAGCAGCCCAAAGTAGTAGTAGTAGATGCATAAATATGCATTTTTCTTTTTAAAAAAAATGGCTAAAAACCACTTTTCTCGGCATTTCAGGTGATTCTGAGCATTTGGGGGGAGGGAGTTGGAGTGGGGGGGGGTGTTTAGGGGCAGGGGGAAGGCGGTTAGCTGGCAGGATGAAGAGGAGGGAGATTTAGACGGGTGGATAACCAAACCGCTACATTGTAGCGGGGTTCTAGTGGCTTCAATAATCTCACTTTGTCCGTCGTATCGTGTATTGATCGGGGTCATGTCTGGTTCACTGTGTTATGTCTGTTCATATGTGCCTCGACTGTAGTGTAACGTCTGACCTGCCGGGTCACGTTTCTGTTAGTTTGTGTGTGCTGAAAGCAAATGTGGGGAAAAAAACGTCCCCTCTGAGGACCCTAAACGATCAGTAACAGTAACGATGATGGACGACGTCCACCGCGGTGTAAATGGGCCGGCTTCTGCTCTTTTCTCTGTCTTTCTTAATCACCCGTCTTCTGAGCAACTAAATGGCTTCACTGTGGGTGGAAAGATAAACACAGCTGCTCCGTCTTCGCACTACTTTGAATTTATGACACTTTTTGCTGAGAAAGGACGCATTTCTTTAAACCCAAATACGCCATAGGCAGGAAGACGTGCTGAAGCTCCCTGCTGCTGCTGCTGCTGGAGCCTGAAAGGCCTCAGTTCCCCCACCCAACTTTGAACCTTGAGGGGGAAAAAATTCTTATCTTACAATTACTAAACATTACTATATATCTACTGCTTTGCAGCAGGACGACCATTTCAATCCTTTGGCAAAATGCCGAATCTCTGCCAGGTCCAGGTAGCCACTCTGGCTTCCTCAAAGTTGGGCAAGAACATGAACAGTCTCACTGTCTACGAGGACTAACATTTTAACGTTCAGGTACACTACCAAAAGGTTCTGCTACTTTGCTGATGTAGACGCAATAACAACGTGCAACAATGTTGCGCGACGTGCAACAATGTTGCGCGACGTGCAACAGCCTCCCAGACCTGTGCGAGCTCATCTAACCGACTCCACCTCCGCAACGAAAAAACAGAACTCGTCAGACAAAGTTGAACCAGTTCATCTGGAGACACGCCTTATAAACGACACAGTAAGGGGGGGAGGGAGGAGGGGGGAGGGGGGCACCTGCAGTCAGTCTAGACCGAAGAGGTCACTTGGGTGGTGACGAAACCCATCTGTCAATAAACGCTGTGTCCCGATTAACCTATTCCACCGTCTTTGATTTTCTTACCCGGACCACTGAGCACGAATGAAGACGCAGAAACAGCGCCCCCACGTGGCAGAGAGTAGTTACTGATTCGCTGTTGCCAATGTTGGCAAGAGCAGAATAATAGAATAGAATAGAATAGAATAGAATACAGAAAGATGAATACGATCAAACATAATCTTGATTCTACCACTACTACTACTTTCGGCTGCTCCCGTTAGGGGGTGCCACCGCGGATCATCCGTCTCCATCTCTTCCTGTCCTCTGCATCTTCCTCTGTCACACCAGCCACCTGCATGTCCTCCCTCACCACATCCATAAACCTCCTCTTGGGCCTTCCTCTTCTCCTCTTCCCTGGCAGCTCCACATTCACCATCCTTCTCCCAGTATACCCAGCACCCAGCATGGCAGAATCACGTAGACAAAACAACTGGAAAATCGGGGAGAGGAATATCTATGATAAGAAGATGCACCTCCTTCCTTACGCCAGCTACCATCTTACAGGTTATGCCAACCTTGGGTTTGTCACACCTCGACTGCTGGACGGACATGAACATGGAGCAAGACCAGTGAGCAGGGCTCATGTTACAATTCCTCAACCCAGAACCAATGCAGTGCTATATGTATAGGGCCATTTCACAGGTAGGTTGCCACACATAGGTTGCCACACGGTTTTACTCAGGCAGCAAGTAAAGAAAGTGTTAAAAAGCAACTTGAGAGGTTATTTTGGGGTACAGACATACACAATGTCTAAAATGTGTAATACATAAGTTGGTAGGAGTAGTCTGTGATAGATGCTACTGTAAGTGTGTGTAGGGGGGGGGTCATGTGTTTGGCTTCTCTAATAATGCTGGTTTAATTGAGGTGGGTGGGTGGGATGGGGTGGGGGATGAATTGACTTTCGTGATGCATGTGAAAGTGTGTGTATACGTGGACGTTGTTGCAGGGAGTTTTTAAATGTGGACCCCGGGAAGAGGAGCTGTTGCTTTGCATAACAGCCTATGGGGATCTAAATAAACAGAAACATAAACATAAACATCTCTCCTCCACACATGTCCAAGCCATCTCAGTCCTGCCTCTCTTGCTTTGTCTCCGGACCGTCCCACCTGAGCTGTCCCTCTGATTAATAGATGGATTATTTTATTAGCCACATGATCAAGGCCGGTGGAATTGGCTTTTTTGGTACACTTTACACTCTGCAGCACAACACATACATGGACAACAACAGACACTCCACATATGATCACCAACAATACAGCTACACAATAACAGAAATACACATATCAGGCACAACAGGTGAATGGTGGTGTTTATGCCAGAGGCTTGTGAGGAGGGACTACAGGTGGCTGGGGGGGGGGGGGGAGCTGTTTGCGAAGGGTTCAGTTTTAGTGGACAGTGAGCTGTAGCGCCCCCCTGGGGGCAGGGGCTGGAAGAGGTGAGGAGCAGGATGTGAGGGGTCGGAGGTGATCTCCCCTGCCAACAGTCTCATACGTTTTCGTTAAATACATACGAATTTAATAAAATATACGTTATTTTCGTATATAGTTACGAAATGTATTTGATTAAATTCGTACGTATTTGACGAAAACGTGCGAGACTCTGTTTCCCTGCTCGCTTTACAGTCCGGTGAGTATGTAGAGATTCAGCTGAGGGGGGTGGGCTGCCTGGGATTGAGTGATATAATCGTTCCTAATCCTGTCCTTCTTCGCCACCCCCAGTGAAAACTTTAGCATTATTATTATTATTATTACTATTATTATTATTATTATTATTATTACTACTACTACATACCAGGGAGAAAGGACTCCAAGATCCCCCCCCCCTAAAATCTTGGAGTCCCTTCTCCCTGCGTCGGCCATGACGCCTCACCTGACGATGGGGAAGAGAAACGTCACGCGCTCGTTTTGCTTGCAGTGCCCGCACGCCCCCGTTAATTTATGTATAAATTAATTTATACTATTTAATTTAAACCATGTCGTAATAATAATTACTACATAGTATAAATTAAATAGTATAAATTAATTTATACTTAAATTAATTTATACTTAAATTAAATAGTATAAATTAATTTGTACTTAAATTAATTTATACTATGTCGTAATAATAATTACGACATAGTATACATTAAATAGTATAAATTAATTTAATTAATTTATACTTAAATTAAATAGTATAAATTAATTTGTACTTGAATTAAATAGTATAAACTAATTTATACTTAAATCAATTTATACTATGTCGTAATAGTAATTACGACATAGTATAAATTAAATAGCATAAATTAATTTATACTTAAATCAATTTATACTATGTCGTAATTATTATTACGACATAGTATAAATTAAATAGTATAAATTAATTTATACTTAAATCTTATACTATGTCTTAATAATAATTACGACATAGTATAAATTAAATAGTATAAATTGATTTATACTTAAATCAATTTATACTACGTCGTAATAATAATTGCGACATAGTATAAATTAAATAGTATAAATTAATTTATACTTAAATCAATGTACACATTATGACATAGTATATTATTACCGCATAGTGAAAATGCGGGCGCTGCGAGGCAAAACACGAGTGACGTCCCATTTTCCCAGCATTCAGCGGGGCGTCATGGCCGACACCAGAGAGAAGGGGCTCCAAGACTACAGGAAAAAACTGCTCGAACACAAAGAAATCGACGGGCGGTTAAAAGAACGTGAGCTATGATTTGTTGTGTTTCACGCTTGCTGCCTTCTGTCCCAAACCCGTGGTGACCGGGCTGCTGCTACCGCCAGCTAGCTAGCCCACCAGCTAGCTAGCTGGCTAGCCGACCAGCTAGCTAGTGCTTTGTCATGCGGGTGGTGGAGCCGTAGAAATGAACTGGAGCGGAGCCGGTCGGCGGCGCGAGCTTTGCTAGGCAGCTAGCATCCGGTGGTCATCCGTGTCGTCCACTAGCGGATCGACAACAGCAGGGACGACGTAGCGAAGCTCCGAATATTAGCCACACTGCTAGTTGGTGACCATTACACCGCCTGTAGCTTTTCATTTATCGTGGCGATTTGAAAATCGGGGCTGTCAGCTTGCCCAGGTAACGTCTTGCGCTAACGAGACTAGTACAGCACTGCTACCGGGGGTTGAATACTGTTATGCTTTCATCTATCCACTTTACTGCTTTCCCCAGCTGACTGTACAAAACAGAAATAAAATACTATTATGCTTTCATCTATCCACTTTACTACTTTCCCCAGCTGACTGTACAAAACAGAAATAAAATACTATTATGCTTTCATCTATCCACTTTACTGCTTTCCCCAGCTGACTGTAGGCAACAGAAATAAAATACTATTATGCTTTCATCTCTTCACTTTACTGCTTTCCCCAGCTGACTGTAGGCAACAGAAATAAAATACTATTATGCTTTCATCTATCCACTTTACTGCTTTTCCCAGCTGCTTTCATCTACCTATTTTACTGCTTTCCCCAGCTGACTGTAGGCAACAGAAATAAAATACTATTATGCTTTCATATCTCCACTTTACTGCTTTCCCCAGCTGACTGTAGGCAACAGAAATAAAATACTATTATGCTTTCATCTATCAACTTTACTACTTTCCCCAGCTGACTGTACAAAACAGAAATAAAATACTGTTGTGCTTTCATCTATCCACTTTACTGCTTTTCCCAGCTGACTGTAGGCAACAGAAATAAGATGCATACATTTTTCGGAAGAGTATTAAGAGACCAACTGGTCAGACAGAAAGAAAGCCGTTGCTTTCCAAAAGATATGGGGTTTAACTTGTGAAAGTTTTAGAAAGTGAACACTTTGCTGTCATCTTGAACTAATGTATTCCATATTGTTTGTATGACAAAGTTTACTTGCGTCGATGGAAATGTAGTACATGTGTTGCTATGTACCTTTGTATGTAGTATATGGAGGTTTGTTGTTATGCCTTTGTAAACTAAAATATAGTTGTATTATCTGCATGATAGTGTTACTTCAGTGGTGTGTGTGTGTGTGTGTGTGTGTGTGTGTGTGTGTGTGTGTGTTCATCATGCTAGTTTTACACTTTCTGTTTACACCCTTTGCTGTCTCGTTTCTAGTGAGAGAGCAACTTAGAGAGCAAACTAAACAGTATGAGAAATCGGAGAATGACCTCAAGGCACTTCAAAGTGTTGGCCAGGTAACACTTGATAAATTTCTATCATAAAAGTTTGCAACTTAAATGGCTGTACTATTGAATGATGTATAAATGAGAAAAATTACTCATAACACCACTGTTTTACCACTAATCAGCTTTTGTTGCTTGTTCCATACAGATTGTAGGAGAAGTGCTCAAACAGCTAACTGAAGAGAAATGTAAGTATACTGTTTAAGCTATAACTTGTACTCCTTAAATATGTTTTGCCATGTACTGTAGTGCTTATCCTTTGCCTGTCATTACAGTTATTGTTAAGGCAACAAATGGACCGCGGTATGTGGTTGGATGCCGTCGGCAGGTAGGTTTTGAACAGATATGTGGCTAGACAAACTTTATTTATTGTGTTACGCTGGAGGAAAAGTTAATGAGACATTTAGATTGTATGAAGACAGATGCAGAAATTCCCCTTGTTGCACCCCCCCCAACCACACACACACACATTTAGAAGTATTAACACGAACGTGATGTTTCTTCATAGCTGGACAAATCACAGCTCAAGCCAGGCACCAGAGTGGCCCTGGACATGACCACCCTCACCATCATGAGGTAGGCTGGGGACAGTGATAACATTCAAATCGTTGTAGTTGTGGGAAAGTTGTAGTTTCTGTAACTATGTGCTGGACTTAGATTGATCAGAATCACACAGATGTCTTCAATCTTCTGTTTTTTCGCCACCACAACCACAATCCTTGTACAACAGTCTGATGCCTCAGTGGTTCTGTGTAAATGAACATAATAAATCCGATACTTTTATAGAATTATAAGAGGCACATGCAGAAAATGTAAACTACATTGCTTTCACAAGGGTATGAATTTACACTGTACAAATACAACTGGTAAACAGCAGATGAGTAATGTGGCTATGTATCAAACAGGCATATCTGAGGCTGAAACAACGTATTCCTTCTTTAACAGTGGATTAATGCCCATCAGCGGTGCAACACCACCCTCTGTTGGCCAGTAGTATGCAACACGCTTGAAGTGCAAGGCCTCAATCCTGGTGGCTGAACTAGCTGCTAAGCTACATGATCCGTACATGCCTCGTTAATTAACAAGCGGACCTACGCGCGGCCGTTCGGTCCGCGATTCTGTCAGTAACAGTAAACCAGCATAAACCAAACGATATCCTAACGGTATGCCTAAGGCATGATACCTATTTACTGTTAGTAACTGTGAGTAACAATAGCTGCTAATATGAGGCCACACAGTTGGCAGGACACATGAACATGAGCCTCCTTAGATCGGCTAAAATACATGAACACTTCACCGGCGAATAGCAACTATAACAAACATTCTCAAACATTTCACTCACTTTTGCTAGACGCACTTGACACCAGATAACCATTAGTACACGGTATAGTCCTCAATCCAGGAGAGCGTCTGATGTGTGGCGGACTTCAGACGACCTTTGGTGAAAACCGAGGGCAAACCTAGCTCAGCTCTGATTGGCCCAAAGCCCGTTTAAAGAGGCGGCGTTCCGGTGGGGAGAGGAAGAGTGAGGAGGAACATTACAGTGAGAATGTCGCTGCTAGAGAGGGCCTTTTCAACAGCCGCCCCTAGATTTCTGGAGGAAATCTAAATCAATCCCCCAAAAAAGGCACTTTGATTATCAGGCGATAAGTCACAGGGTTTCATCACGGATGGCAGTCCAACACCATTACGAGATCAGTAGTCCACCTATTAGTCTGGCAAGGAAGGGAGCGAATAAGTCTAGCCACTGGACATATGTAAGTACGGTCACCCACCTTGATTTCAGCAGATCTTACTTTGCCGTCAAGTCCAGGGGAGAGGTTGGTGACCATTCCTACCGGCCACAATGATCAAGGTGACTGAGGGTCCATGATCACGACAACCTTACCGATGTCTAGGTCTGGCTTCTCTGTGTGCCATCGAATGGCCTCTCTGCTCTGTGGAATCCAATATTTGCGACGAGTTTCTGCAAATACTCTTTCAGGGCCAGGATGGTGTAGCTGTTCATCAAAGTCTTTAATGATCAGCTGTGTGACTGGGTGTTTGGCATCAAGCACAACTGGATGGATGGCCTCTGGATCGAGCTGATTATTGTGGCGTAGGTGGCCACCTACGTGGATGAGCGATCAAATTCTGAATTTTGGCGTTTCCATGAACTTTTTTTTAATGCGATACATCCTAAATGTGCATTAAAACTCTTTATGCAAACACAACTACTTGAGAACCATGCTGATTTGTTTATCCAATCTCTTCTTTCCACTTTCTCCTCCTCCCTTTCTGCTGCTAAGGCTGCCTTCTATCGCTCTAAAATCCTGTCCTCTGCCTCTAATCCTAAGAAACTCTGAAACCTTCTCTACACTTCTTCAACCCCCACCTCCTCCTACTTCCTCCCTTCTCCCTGATGACTTCACTAACTTCTTTGACAAGAAGGTAAACGACATCAGATCCTCCTTTTCTCACCACCCAGTTAGTGCTCCTTGCACTAGCCCACCCTCTGCAACCTCCCTCACCTCTCCACGTCTCACCCTATCCCACCTTGCTCCCCTCTCCCCCGACAAGGTCCTCAACCTCATCACATCCAGTCGTCCCACCACATGCTCCCTTGACCTGGTCTCCTTCTCCTCTTCTTCAGTCTATAACACCTGAACTCCTTCCCTTTCTAACCCACTTTATCAACACCTCCCTCCAGGCAGGATGCTTTCCATCTGTCTTCAAGACTGCTAGAGTCACCCCCCTTCTTAAGAAACCATCACTTAACCCCTCTGATGTCAAAACTGACAGACCGGTTTCCCTTCTACCCTTTCTATTCAAAACTTTCGAACGCGCTGTCTTTAACCAACTTTCTTTCTACCTCCACCAGAACAACCTCCTGGACCCCAACCAGTCTGGGTTCAAGGAGGGTCACTCGACAGAGATGGCCCTCCTTGCAGTGACAGAATCACTGCACTCTGCGAGAGCAAATTCTCTCTCCTCTGTCCTCATACTCCTGGACCTGTCAGCTGCGTTCGACACAGTGAACCACCAGATCCTCCTTTCTACCCTCGAGGGGCTGGGTGTCACAGGCTCTGCACTCTCAATGTTTGCATCCTACCTGACAGGTCGCTCTTACCAGGTGATATCGAGGGGCTCTGTGTCGGAACCTCGCAGACTGACTACAGGTGTTCCACAAGGTTCGGTTCTGGGTCCTCTCCTTTTCTCCCTGTACACAGCATCCCTGGGTTCTGTTATTCGCTCGCATGACTTCTCTTACCATTGTTATGCCGATGACACCCAGCTGATCTTGTCCTTCCCTCTTTCTGACACACAACTAGAGACACACGTTGCTGCGTGCTTGACTGACATCTCGGGGTGGATGGCAACAAACCACCTGAAGCTCAATCTGGACAAGACAGAGCTGATGCTCCTCCCAGGGAAAGGTTGCCCGCACCGAGACCTGGCCATCACCATTGACAACACCGTGGTGACGCCAGCTCGGACTGCGAGGAATGTAGGTGTGATCCTGGATGACCAACTGTCATTTGCTGCAAACGTTGCATCGGTTGCTCGCTCCTGCAGATTTCTCCTCTATAACATCTGGAGGATTCGCCCATTCCTCACCGACGAGACGGCACAGGTGCTCATCCAGACTCTGGTCATCTCCCAGCTGGACTACGACAACTCCCTTCTTTCTGGCCCCCCGGCGTCGGCCATATGACCTCTGGAGCTTGTTCAGAAACCTACAGCTCGTATGGTGTTCAACCGCCCTAAGTTCTCCCTCACAACTCCCCTTCTTATGTCCCTACACTGGCTCCGAGTAGCTGCTCGCATCCAGTTTAAGACTGGTGCTAGCCTACAAGGCAGTGAAAGCAACAGCTCCTTCCTATCTCTAGGCCATGGTCAAGCCCTACACCCCCGCCTGACCACTTTGCTCTGATTCCTCAGGGTGCCTGGTTGCCCCGTCGCTCAGAGGCCCCTGCTGCCGATCGACCCAGTCATGGCTCTTTTCTGTCCTGGCCCCATAGTGGGGGAATGAACTCCCCACTGATGTCAGGACAGCGGAGTTGCTGCCCATCTTTCGGCGCAGGTTGAAAACTCAGCTCTTCAGGAACTACTACCCTGTTACTTGCTCTTAGCACTTATTGTATTCACTATTTTTTTTAAAAAAAATCTCTTTCTTGCGCTTTTACTTTAGCACTAGTTTTGCTTTTAGATGCTTGTTTAGAGAGAAGATGCACTTATGGCCTCTCTAGTAGTTCTCCTGATTTCCTACGTTAAATGCATTTATTGTAAATCGCTTTGGATAAAAGTGTCGTTTAAATGACTGTAATATAATGTAATGTAATATGTGTCTTGACCCAGTGCACTAGTCCGTCAGTGGTTACCATGGAGGACACCAGGCTAGGCCGTCATATGTCTACTGGCCGAATCACTTACTAAATTACGTAAACCAGCTGTTAATGGATTGAAGCCTGTTACTTGCATTTCATTGAGGTTATCTTAATTTAAGAAGAAAACTTATTAAGAAGAGTCCTAGTGGCTGTTACATTTGCTCGTTTGACATACAAAGCAATGAAAAAAAATGTAAGAAGGATGACCATGGATAAGCCCTTGGGATACCCCAATAACTGCCATGTGCTCAGTATGTGTGTATCACTTTCCTCCTCCCAAGGTACCTGCCCAGAGAGGTGGACCCGCTGGTATACAACATGTCCCACGAGGACCCTGGCAGTGTGTCCTACTCTGAGATCGGGGGCTTATCTGAACAGATTCGTGAATTGAGAGAGGTAAATCTAAAAGACCTCCACTACGTGTGTGTGTGTGTGTGTGTGTGTGTATTTGTGTGTGTATTTGTGTGTATTTATGTTTGAATGTTGGGGAAATAGGACCTTCTTAGATCCCAATATTCTTATCTATCTTCAAAAAAAAAGCACTGCAATGCTGTAGTACCTGCGATTCATGTCAGGGCACGGTGCACTTGTTATGAAGGGAAAGGCTCCTTTTGCACAGCTCAAAAATATCTAAATGGCACTTTTGTTTTATTTGAAATAAGGACCTTAATTGTAGGGCGCATACAAACGTAGTTAGTGACTTTGTTTTGTTGTAGGTTATTGAGCTGCCCCTTACCAACCCTGAGCTGTTCCAAAGAGTGGGGATCATCCCCCCAAAGGGCTGCCTGCTCTACGGACCTCCAGGTGAGTAGCTACACGAACACGTTAGGTTAATAGTAATGCATTGGCCATAGTAGGGAGGGAATGTCACTAACACCACCTGGGGTTAGAGGTTCCAATCCCTGTATGAGCGCTGGGCAGTAAATCAATATAATATTGATATTGGGATATATAAGACTAGATCTGGTGTTGGATTGTGGTTATGGTGATATAATGTAAACGGTGGTCATTCCCTGGTCTTAAAGGCTGCATTACAGTAAAGGGAGACAATTTTCTAAATTTATTCAACTGTTTAAGCTGAGTGAAATGAATGTCTCTACCTGCCTGGTCATCATTTCCACATTACCAACAAACATTTTATTGTGTGTGAATATATTAATGGACATTGTGATGTCTGATTTTTGTCAGCATCATCTAGCTGTACCCTGTATGGGTCCAATGGATATAGCCTGGGAAAAAACACTGTGAGGCTTCAGGGTTTCCTTTCCTTGTTAAGCTGAGTGGGGAGGGCATGGTTTAGGGATTTCCCATGATTCAGTTTTTATCCATCAATCACAATTCATTATTCCCATGATAACCATGTATCCACTCATGTCACTGGAAAGCACTCGTTCTTCAGAAGGCCACTACTATGGATCTGCTTTATAAGTATTAAGTTTCTACTTTGTAGCGATACGGGGGTCGTCCTCCCACAACCCCTGGGTCGGGCGGGTTCAGTTGAAGTTACTAGAAAATATCACGGGTTCGGGCAGGCAGATCAAAAAGATGACAAAGCGGCATTCCAAGTAACTTATAAATAACTTAAAGAAACATTGTGTGCAGTAGTCTTGGCCTGCATTACTAGCCCTCTCTCTCCCTCTGTGTGTGTGTGTGTGTGAGAGAGAGAGAAAGACAGAGTTCATGTCTTTAATGAAGGGCTACTTGTTTTGCTGCTGTTCAACAATAAAGAACACCATTTGGAACAATTCAGCTGTTTATTTAGTAGCCTTGACCCAGATGCTATTGGGCTGATATTCAAAAGGTTATGCCTTGCAATCAGTGTATTATGCTGGGAAAACATTACAACACGTCTCACTTAAATGTAGCCGAGGCTAAATTTAGAGGTGTCAGGTTCGGGTGGTTAATTAACGCATATTTTAGCGGGTCGGGCGGTGTAGATTGGCTCTCATAGCACATCACTGCTACTTTGGCTGTTCTCACAGGCACCGGGAAGACTCTTCTGGCCAGAGCTGTGGCCAGTCAGCTGGACTGCAACTTCCTCAAGGTCAGTGACCGCACGTAGTCGAGTAAACTATTTCTACACCACAGTACATACCAAACGAAACTTATTGTGCTTTACATGAAAACAAGCAAAACAAGAACATGTCAGATAGAAAAGGCTACGTGGAACAGAGACGCTCCGTTTCCAGGATACACACAATTAGCTGTACACACTCACAGGAGAACACACACAAACACACACCTTTACACAGGCATAGAAACTCTCATATATAGGGATAAAATGTAGTCTTAGATTTCAAAGACAGTGCAAACCTGCTTTTTAGGGGGACATCTTAAGCTCTCTGCCATTTGTTCCAGTGACTTGAAACACACAGCTAAAAGCAGCATCATTAGCTTTGTTCACAAGGAACAGGATCTTTAAGTCAGTGAAGGTAGTTCCTTGAAACTCAGTGGTATATAGCCAGCTACTGGCAGTGTTGATCTGTCCCTTAGCAGTCCAGGGAAAAACCACCTTTTCTGGCTGTGTGTGCAACAGGTGGTGTCCAGCTCCATCGTGGACAAATACATTGGCGAGAGCGCCAGGCTGATCAGAGAGATGTTCAACTATGCCAGGGACCATCAGCCCTGCATCATTTTCATGGATGAGATTGATGCCATCGGTGAGTCCTTGCCCAGGATGGTATTTCTGCTAATTTATTTTAGAAGTGCAAATATGAAGGATGCCCTCGAAACAAATCTCAGGAAAACCCACGGAAAGAGGAACTATCTTCATGCAAAAAGGAAATCATTTGTTCAAGTAAAGTGTGACATTGGGTATGAGACAATGAGGATGAGTCTATTATATATTATATAATAGATATAATTTATAATATATAAATATAATATTATCTATTATATTTTCAAGTTCAAGTACTTTATTTGTCACATACACAGAAATACAAAGTAAAACATGCAGTGAAAAGAGGAGGGGTACTCCGTCTGTCATTATGTGAAAAGACGTAGACCTAGATAAAAGACAAAAGATCAGTGCATTCCCCCCCCCTTTTTTTTAAGTCAAAATAAACAGTAAATAAAAAACAATTTAAAATAAAAACCTAGCTGTCTCAAGTTTGAAAGGTTGTATATGTTGAGAGTTCTTATGGCCTGTGGATAGAAACTTCTCTGTAGTCTCTCTGTTTTGGCCCTAAGACTACAGAGGCGTCTACCAGACCCCGATAGCCTGAACAGTCCATTGTTAGGGTGAGAAATGTTGCTCATGATCTTCTTGGCTCTCGTCCTCACCCTTCTGGTGTAAGTGTCCTGCAGGACGGGGAGGGACGTTCTGGTGGTGCGTTCAGCTGAATTTGAAAGCTGAGTTTACGTTTCATGGCCTGTGCCTGCAGCTGCTGAAGTGGTCTCCATCTTATTCTCCTCGATTTATTTGGGCTATGAAGCGAATTCATTTTCAACAGAAACACTTCTGTTTTGATGTCCTGACCCCGGGTTCAAGACATTTCTGTCCTAATAAGTGCAATACAGTTCACAGCTTGGTGGGAACAGCAACACACATTACATACCCCCAGCTAAGAAAATATAGAGAAACACAAGAAGCATTGAAATGAAACACAAAAGAGCTAACACGTCAGGCCAGGACTCCACAGTCTACACCATCCACAGGCCAGTGGCCACTCCTTCAAGGATGGGGATGTGCACATCCTTGATAGGAAGGAACGCTGGGTTGAACGGGGAGTCAAAGAGGCCATCCATGAAAAGAGGGAACGACCATCCCTGAACCGGGGGGGGGGGGGCTAATATTCCCCCAGTCCTCTGTGAATAGTACACACAGATTGTAACCAATTAATTAATGGTCACGACAATTTGCATATGAAACTGGTGTTAGATTGCCGGTTTCGGTTGTTACGCAACTGTGCTGTTTATAAGGGAGGGGATACCGGCAGTCAGCTGAGACTGACCAAGTCACTTAGATGAGTGATGAAACGTTTCTATAATAATAACAACTTTATTTATATAGCACTTTTCTAAAACGATGTTACAAAGTGCTTTGCCGAGAAATAAAACCAGACAAGGTAAAAATAAGATCAGATAAGTAAGAGTAAAAAATAAAGAGTATAAATAAATAAAAAATATCAAACATTTGTAAAAGCTTTCACAGAAACAAAAGTTTTAAGGCGAGATTTAAAAGAAGCCAGAGACTTGGTTTGTCTTAGTTCAACAGGAAGAGAGGTCCATAGTGTGGGGGCTCTAACGGCAAAAGCCCGATCACCCTTTGTAACAACCCCAGACCTGGGAATAACCAGCAGGCCTCCATCTGCAGGTCTTAATGGTCGAGGGGGCACATACCAGGTCAGTAAATCATAAATGTCTGTTAGAAGCAAGACCATTAAAAGCCTTAAAAGAGATTTCAACTTTTCCGGCTTGGAAATGAGTTTGATGTAGCTGAAGTGTCACGGGGATGAAGAGATAATATTTGGCTACCCTGCCAGTTCTGGTGGATGGAACTTCACTGTTCATTTTAACCTAAAGGAAGAGAAGAGTACCACATAAGGCTGAGTCCTTACCGCAGCGGCCTGGGTTTGAATCCCACTCGGGGCCCTTTAGGAGCGGCAGGGTGGCGCAGTGGTTAGCGTGGTCGCCTCACAGCAAGAAGGTCCTGAGCTCGAACCCCGAAGTTGTCCAACCTTGGGGGTCATCCCAGGTCGTCCTCTGTGTGGAGTTTGCATGTTCTCCCCGTGTCTGCGTGGGTTTCCTCTAGGTGCTCTGGTTTCCTCCCACAGTCCAAAGATCGGCCGTACTAAATTGTCCCTAGGTACGAATGTGTGTGTGTGTGGGGGGGGCCCTGTGATGGACTGGCATCCTGTCCAGGGTGTCTCCCCGCCTGCCACCCAGTGACTGCTGGGATAGGTTCCAGCATCCCATGACCCCAATTGGGATAAGCGGCTTGAATAATGGAAGAGACTCCTCATCTTTCTGGGGTGACTGGGGTCACCTGTGTTTCACGAGGCTGTCTGGCTTTGACGTCTTTCCCCCTTTGCCATCAAAACTTTTTTTATGTGTTGAGAGTTTAGTTTGGAAAGACACAACTGTAGACAGAACTTCAGGAAAAAAAAGACCCCCCGTGGTCAGTTTGTCGTTTTAAGGCCGTCAGAGAATTAAAAATACATCCCTTGGATGTTTGTATCTATTTCAGTCTCTTATTCCAGACTGTTTTCCAGCCTGAAAGAGACAGTAAATCGCTTTGTTGTGGAACAGGGTCATCTCTCTTTGCTATGTTTGTCCTTGTGTGCATTCTGAATGGTTTTGTTTTTTGTTTTTTTTTTCCTGGAAGGGGGTCGTCGATTCTCTGAGGGTACCTCCGCCGACAGAGAGATTCAGAGGACTCTGATGGAGGTAGTGTAAACGGCGGCCACATTTCTCTTTATATTTCTTCTTTCCCATGCTGGCAATGTTAGCTCACACACACATATACACACGGGCTCCTCCCTACCATCCTTGCTGTTTGTATCCAAATTTTGAGTGAATTTTGACCTGATTTTTTTTTTTTTTTGAAAAGGGAGGATCTTAAAATATCACTTTTTCCACCTTAAGCAGGTTTAAAAATGTTTTTGTACTATTTAGGAATTTAAAATGTATTTTAGCAGTCCTATTTATTAACTTGTAAAAAGTTGGATGGAATGATGGCGCAGTGGTTAGTGTGGTCGCCTCACAGCATGAAGGTCCTGGGTTCGAGCCCCGGGGTAGTCCAACCTTGGGGGTTGTCCTCTGTGTGGAGTTTGCATGTTCTCCCCGTGTCTGCGTGGGTTTCCTCCGGGTGCTCCAGTTTCCTCCCACAGTCCAGACATGTAGGTCAGGTGAATCGTGTGTGTGTGTGGGCCCTGTGGTAGCCTGGCGACCTGTCCAGGGTGTCCCCCCGTCTGCCGCCCAGTGACTGCTGGGATAGGCTCCAGCATGCTGTGACCCTGATTAGGATAAGCAGCTCGGATAATGGATGGCAGTTTGATGGAAATGTAGCTTGTGTGGTTTGGTCCATTGAGATGATGGATGAGTATCCGTTGGGTCCTTTTTCGTCTTCTTGCACCTGTTCAGTCAATCCTGTATTATCCAACTTGAGTAATGTGTTGACTCTAGTCAACCAAGGCAGGTTTCTTGGTGAATTAATGGAGGTTCTGCTTCTGATGTAATGCCCGATCTTTATAAACTTATTAAATCATACGTCTTCACTTCTCTGGCCTACTTGTGTTTCATATATTCCTTGTGTATGTGGATGTAAATTTACTTGGCTAATAAAACATTCTGAATCTCTGTTCAGCTGCTGAATCAGATGGATGGGTTTGACACCCTGCACAGAGTAAAGATGATCATGGCCACCAACCGGCCAGACACTCTGGATCCTGCCCTGCTGCGCCCAGGGCGGCTTGACCGCAAAATCCGTAAGCCTTCTGCTCTTGTGTTCCTTTGTTTATCAGCAAACATAAAAGTACTTGGCATAAAAGACAAGAAGAAATCAGGGCCACTGTTGACGTAATGATGTTTAGTAAGGTGAATCTGTCTTCTGTTCATGCAGATATTGAGCTGCCAAATGAACAGGCTCGCCTGGACATCCTGAAAATCCACTCCAGTCCCATCACCAAGCACGGCGAGATAGGTCTGTGAACTTACTGCATAGTCCACACGATGTCTGCAGGCTGTCTGAAAATGTCTTAAATTGAACTAGCTGAAGTCTTGATCTCAAGTGACCTTTTAGAGATGCAATGAAATGAAGTATTTCTGGTCCTTATACTGCATTTTCAAAAGTATTGAATAAGGTTGCATTTTCTGTGTTGCGTTGTATTTTGGGTGAGACTCACCCGGTCTTAAGGTGCAGACTTTTTCGATGTTTGTTCTCATTTTCAATTTATTTTTAACTGCTAGGTTGGTCTTATATCCCTCTAACTGGGTTTAATTTTATAGAAATTCCCAGAAATTTCCAAATTTAACTTTCAGATATTGTTCTCCCCTCACGCTAATGTTCTCCTCCTTGTTACCTGCTATCTCCAACCACCGCTTTTTTGAATGTGGATTTTCTCTGTTTCATCCCAACTTTGGATGTATAATTCATGATCAGTGCATCTTTTTTTTTTCTTCTTCATTGCATTGCATCCATACCTGCATAAAGAAAACAGAAAATTGCCCAACAGCCATGTATTTTGCAGGCAACCCGTTGGGTATCCAAACCGATGCAGGACTCTGTCCTGTGTATTGTAACAGAACGGTCCCAACTGTTTTAGCTTGTGATCTTATAGTTGTGACTTTTCCAATCAGTGCTTGAACATATATACTATATATATACTATATACTTCCTATATTATTATTTTATTTTACATTTTCATATTTATGCATTTAGCACAGTAAGTCCCACTTAGTCCCGCTTAGTCCCTTTTAGTAGATCTCATCGAGTGACTTGTATGAGGCAACAGCAAAAAAAACCTTGAAATCTCTATTTCAAGCATCAAATAAAGGGAGGAGGTCAAGGGTCAGCACCACAAAGGCCTGACAGTGTTGCTGTGTTGTTACACGAGAGAGACGTACTCAAAGAAAATGGGTAGAAGGGGTTTTGACTTCCATACTTGTTGTATTTGCCCTTGTTTGTCTTTAGATTTTGAAGCCATCGTGAAGCTGTCGGATGGTTTCAATGGTGCCGACCTGAGAAACGTGTGCACAGAAGCAGGTAACCAACCCAGGCTTCGGCCAATCCGCCGCTAGCACAATTAGCATACTGTTCCTCAGCGCAAACCTCTTCACAAGCATCTAACTGATCTCTGACTCCTCTCAGGTTTGTTTGCCATCCGTTCTGACCGTGAATACGTCACCCAAGAGGACTTCATGAAAGCTGTGCGCAAGGTAGCCGATTCCAAGAAGCTGGAATCCAAGTTGGACTACAAGCCTGTATAATAACGTCATCCTCTTTCAAAGCCCCTTTCCTCCAAATGAAATCTTATTGGGGGAGAGGGTCACATTTGCTGTTGTATTGCTTAAAGGCTAGAAAGAATAGCTTTGTTACTCTTCTTTTTTTTTTATGTCTGTAAAAAGCCCCGTCAGAAAGTCAGATTTCCTTTACAGGTGACAACAAAGGTGCCTCAAGCAGCACATCCACAGCTCGGCCCCGTTTCCCCTTTTTAGTCTCAAATTCTCCCTATTAAGGATACGTGACCATTTCTGGCAATAAACAGAACACTTGTATAAATTGAGTTGAAAAAAGTTGATATTCTGAATAAATCTGACATAACTTGCCGTACTGTTTTTCAGTCGACATAACTAGTATCCGTCACCTTCTCTTATGTTTAATAGTGTTCGTGACACAGAAATCAATTAATTCATCATTTACTTTGCGTCTTATGGGACCCGATTTGTAGAAAATAAACGTAGCATTTTATGGCTTAGACTTAGAAGAGGCAGAAATAATAGCATTATAATGGACTCAAACGGGGGTATGAAAAGGAAGTTTGCTACAGAGGTGTTGGTCCCCTTTGGGAAGATGAGCTAAAGAGCTTGTAAAACATGCGGCATCCATGATTTTTTTTTATTTTTTATTATTTCAGGACCATTGCTTTGGAAACCAGTATTCACATGTACTGGTATACTCTCACATGCTGCTATTCCATTTATTATGCAGAGCTTTTGCATTTGTCCCATTGATACATTCAACTCAAAGCATTTGAAACTAATAATTCCTCGATAAAGAGCTTTCCAGGAAGGACATGCATTAATATTGGCACACGTTTCAAAAATTAAACCTTCATTCGCACAGAATCCGTTAAAACAAGGATCTGTGAAGCTTCTGGACAAACACTGACCTTGTCTTAGAAGAGGTAAATGCTCCATTTCTGTGTGAACACTTTCTAAAAGCTATATATCACACCGTGGGGTACACATTGTGTGTGTGAGACTGTAATAAAACTATATTATTTACAAACTTATAAACCACTAACCCCATTTGTGACCCCGTCTTTTCATATCCTGTTACTCTGAGATGGGGGAGGTCACATAAGTTTATCATAGACATAGTCTTAACATGAAGCATAATTTCAAAAGGTCATTTTTTTTGCTCATTTTCAATCAGTTATGCATCTTTAAAGTGATGCTGACATCAAAATCTGAAAAGTCCTATTGATAGGCTATGTTCCGAGTTGGAATGTGACCACGGAGCAATTCAGTCGCCGCTCAAGAGATCCGTGATTGACTGTAGATGGTGTCCAATGACAAATTGTGCCGGTGGATACGTAGACACCAGTCAATTTGCATATAGGGTGTGTCCGTAGCGAGATGCTATAAAACCAGAGAAGCCCTTCTTTCACCCCCTCCTGCTAGCTAATTGGCTCGAGTTTGTGCTGTTTTGCTGAGACTTTATTATCGATCTTGCTACGACGTATTGCCATCTATCTAACAGTTATTTGTATCACCGAATCCTCCTCCTCGAAACTGTAATCCTCGCAGAGGATCTCCCTCTCACTATCCGACATTTTTTTTGTAAATAACAAGTGACGAGCGGTACCGAGCCCCACCCACCCAGGAAGACAGTAGCCAATAGCTTTGAATTCATAAAACCACACCTATTTTCAGTTGTGATTCAAACCCCCAATGTTAAAAAATGTGTTCAGAAAGGGCAGGTCAGTCTCTCTTTCAGGGTATATTCATGTTCCTAAAGCTCTCTGCAGTCCTACTGGTGGCGTAAAATGTTAAGCCGGGGTGAAACCAGTGTTTAAATCACACATTTTGACTGCCTGTGCTGCTGATTTTGAATTTGAAGATGGCTCAGCCTGCTGCACTTCTTCGCTGTACATTACGGTAATGCCCAGCGACGTTCAAAAAAGCACTGGGCTGGGGTCTACTGCACTTGTGTTACCATAACGCACAGCAAAGAAGTGCTGCATGCCGAGCCATCTTCAAACTCAAAATCAACGGCACAGATCATCATAATGTGTAATTTAAACACAGATTTCACCCTGGCTTAACATTCCACCCTACCAGTAGGGTAGAATGTTAATGCAACACCTGATTGAAAACAGGTAAAACGGTGATATAATTTAACTCATTTCCGTCAATGCCTAGGCTATGTGACCCTATCTCATAGTAACAGCACGTTATGAAGAGATGGGGTCACAAATAGGGCTAATCAATGACATGCTCACTTGCTCAGTACACTCGTACTAGAGCCGACTCGTTATACTCGCTGTACAGTATCGCGCAACACAGACAATACTGTGTTAATAAATAATTGTTAAATGGAAACTTATTCTCCCTCCATGGTGGGGTTGAGGTCCTCTTCCGCGGGAGGTCTCTGAGACAGGGTGAAGGACTCCAGCACGTATGCCCGGCATATCGGGCAGTGCTGGAAGTGCGACACGCAGCTGTCGCACACACACGCGTGTCTGCAGGGCAGCAGCACGCGGTTCATGGGCGCGTTCTGACACACCACACAGTCCCTGCCTCTCCTCTCATGACGGTCCGGCTCCTCTTCTTCCTCCTCCATCCTCGGACCGCCTTCGTCGCATTCCGTGTCCTGCAGTTCCTGGACCTCGGCAGTAGGCTGAGGCTCGGGCGACCCGGACACGTCGCTGCTCTCAGCTGACATGAAGAGAGGCTGGGGGCGGAAGACAGAGGTGCCACATGTGTCAATGACACCAGTGTTCTGTTTTGGACAATCGGTTAGTCAACTTGTTCTTTAAAGGCCCGAGCTGTGATTTATTTGACCATATAAAACGGAGGCATATTTACAAATGTAATGGGAGTGGTTTGAATTATAGATTGAAAATAAGCCTTTTGTGTCTTTCTCAACTATTTGTAATTGAAAATATGGGTCTGTTTTCCTCCTGGGTTTACAACCATTAGTGGTGTGAGGAAACTTTTTACAGCGTCAGGAAATGTTAGAAACCCAGATTTGGTTGTTGTTTAGTGTTAGTCTGTGTATTGAGAGACCTGTCAATCAGTTTGGGAGAGATAGCAGCTTCCAATCCTGCTTTGTATTTTGGTAGTGGAGCGATGCTTTGGTTTACATTTGAATTAAGGACCGAAGAAGAGATAAAATAAGCTAATGAATGACACTGATATAGTTTAAACAATACCAACATTGCCTTTGGAAAATGAATCAATCAAACTGCTCAAAGGAAGGTGGAAATCTGAATAAATACGAGATAATCTGAGCAACGATAACAACCGAAACATGACGTACCTTCAACTCATACATGTTCCCTTGTGAGGTGAGAAGGTGCTGGAATAGGATCCTTGCAGAAAGTGCATACTTCTCATCAGGAATGTGAACAACTGTGACACTGGCCACCTGAAGGAGATTGAGAAATTAGAGGCTAATGTTGCTCTCTGGTGTTCCAATGTAAATGTGTTGGCATATCCACCCAGTCTAAAGTACTGGTATACAAACGACGAGGCATACTAGAAACGTCCACAGCGCTTCTTAAGACGTCTCGCCATCAAACAATGTGTGAGAGAGAAGAAGTGAGATGACAAGTAAAGACGCTAGCGAACTGAAGACAGACACCAAATGACTCCGGATTTGGTACCGAGAGGAATGGAGGAAGTCATTGAATTAGTATTTGTACAGTAGGGGTCGAGGGGAATATGAAGAACGTCTTGGAGAGTTTTTTAAGGTTATGAAGTAAGACAGGAATTATCCATGTGGTCCCACCTGTAGCAGGTAAGTCATTTCCACTATATTCTAGTCTTATCAACTGCAGTTTGTCCATAAAGCATATGCTGACTTATCTGTGTGTTACACAAGACCTTTAGAGACATCCTAAAATGTATGTTTTTATGCGATCTGTCTGCAGGTGAAAGCTCCCCTAGGCTGCAGTGAAGCTTTGAATTGACCTGAAACTAATTCCTGCTGCTAGAGCTACGCTGTCAGTGAATTTGAAGTAGTAAATAGGACCAACAATGTTGTACGTCTCCCTGGCTTCTGGCTCTGCGAGCGTCAGCACGGCTACTAGCGGGTAGCGCTCTCTCGGCAAAGGACCAAAATCCGTGACCGCGAGCTCAGCAGGCATCTCCGTGTGGCGCGGCTGTCTGTCCTCCCTGCCAAGTCTGAGGGTTTGGTAAAGCACCGTAACACACAGAACTGCAATGAAAGCAATGTGGACCAGCCGTACAGCTACAACCAAACCAGCGATGTGCAGGCAGGGTAGGCAGTGCCTCACCCAGGCTAATAATAATAAAAAAAAGAAATATCATGATAGTCACCAAAAAAATGCTTGTTTATTTATTTATTTATTTTAACTTTAATTTGTTGAGATTGTTGTAAAAAATACTTTAAAAAAATCACGTAAAACTTGTTGTTTTATCAATAAAAGGCATGCCCTATTCAGGATGGCTTGCTCCCAAAGCTAGCATTTGTGAATGCAGGCTGCTGAGGCAGAGTCTCTCTGGCACAAATAAATACAGTTCACTGCCTACCCAGCCATGGACCTCACTGCACGCTACTGAACTAAACCTACACCATGCATGTGGACTATGTATTACAGCTGTGTGCGCTTTGTGGTGGATTCTTAAATCCAAAGTGTAATTGGTGCATTTGTTTTTTAATGGCTGGGACTACAAACTATCGCATACACGCTAATTCTAACACATCATGAAGGATACCGGAAGCTCTGGCAGTGGAGGTACTGGAAAGACAGTGCCTCCTTGAACTGTTGGGGGTTGCTGAGCCGGGGGCCATACTGGTGGGCCTGTAGCGCCTCCTGCAGGGCATGGACCCCACAGCCCCAGAAACAGGTCAGGATGCAGGGCTCAAGGCAGCAAGGCCTCAAGGATGCACCGTCTTTAAGGGAAAGGTGAACAGCTGTTATTACCACCAATGCCACAAAACACGAACCTCACCAGCCAGACAAAGAACACTAATGGAAATGATCAGTGACTGTTCTCACCGGCGACAGAGGCCAGGCCAGAGCCCATCTCCAGGGCAAAGGGGTTGGTCACCTGGACCATCCTCTTCTCTGGGGCAGGTAGGACAGACTCTGTTTCATCTGAACTGTGCAGGATCACCGGAACATCAAAACCAAACCTGGGGAACGTGAGATGGGATAACGTAATTATGACAGAGTGATATTATACCTATCCTTACCCAATTCTTAACTCTCTTGAGATTCTTAGTTGTGTAAATTCTTTCTCACAGATTGTTAATGTTATTAGTTTTTCCCCCTTTCTTAATTTCGTGTCCATGTCATTGTGTCTTTATCTGGACCATGCTACCAAAACTACCTAGGTACATGCAACAAGCTTAGCGGTGAGATAATCCTTCATAATTTAACTCATTCATTAACAAAACAAAAGCTGAAAAGTGTTATAATGTCCAAGAAAATCTTTTTCAGTCTCAGAGTTTACAGTCAAGCCTAATCTCATGTTTAGTTCATTTGAGGTTTTTTTATTGCTGTCAAACCAAGTCTGCACATACAAGGGATTTCACTCGCTGGGACGCACAGCAGGAAGAAGAGAAAGGACTTGAACTGTTCTGAAGTAGAAAAAAACAAACTATCTTCAGCATTTCAGTATGAACCAAGCTAAATCATGTCAGAACTTTTTCCACCCTTAGTGTGAGATTGAAACTTTTGAAAATAAAGTGAAAAATAATCAAGGGGACCCTCCCTACCACACACACACACATTTTACAATAACCTGGCTGCATAAGTGTGCACTTCCTTTTAGAATTGGTGATGAAGCTGTGTTCAGAATTAACCAATCACATTCAAACTCATGTTAAATAGTAGCACACACCTGCCATCAATTAAAGTGACTGATTAACCACAAATATCATTCAGCTGTTCTTGTAGGACTTCCCTGACATCTTCTTGGTTGCATCCAGCAGCAAAAGCCACGGTCCATAAAGAGCTTACCAAGTATCAACGGGATCTCATTGTTGAGCGGTATCGAACACGAAGAGGGGTACAAAAGGATTTCCAAGCCATTAAATATACCATGGAACAGGATGTCCCTCCAAATTTGATGGGAAGACAAGGAGAAAACTGGTCAGAGGCTGCCAAGAGGCCTACAGCAACATTGAAGGAGCTGCAGGAATTTTGGCAAGTACTGGTTTCTTCCTACATGTGACAACAATTCCCATATTCTTCGTGTCTGCGCTGTGGGGCAGGGTGGCAAGACGGAACCGTCCAAGCCCGGCTAAATTTTGCAAAGATGCATCCAGTCTCCAAAACCATGTGGAAAAAATGTGTTATTGTCTGATGAGGCCTAGCTTTTTGGCCATCATTCCAAAAGGTATATTTTGCACAAAAACAACACACCAGGTCACCAAAAGAACACCATACCCACGGTGAAGTGTGGTGGTGGCAGCATTGTGCTTTTGGGCTGTCAGAGCTTTACAGTTTGTAATGAACCTCAAGGAAGCATGGTAAGCTGTGTAGAACCTTATGAAGACACTGACTGAGCAGAGGTTTGCATATATAAAAGATGACCAGTCAAACACAGGCAAAGTGGTGGCAACAAGTCGCTTTTTAACATGAAAAGAAAAACGACTTATTTCGCAAATAAAAACCAAGTTTTAGCCTCCGCCTTTTCACCAGGTACTGCACATGTGGCTTAAAAATGAGGGGGTCATCAATCAAAATACAGATATTTACAAGTTAACAACCTCTCTCACTTCCCTCAAGTGTGACCACCGAAGGTATACTTTGTGGCATATTGTTAGAGTTGGTAAACAACATGAACTTGGTGTTATCTGCATTAGGAATGACGAGTTTCAGCTGAAGTAGGGTATTTTGGACAACAGCATTTTTGCAAGTATTCAATGGCCTGTACAAGAAATGCTGCACGGAAGTATATAACAGTGTCACCAGCATAAAAATGGAAATTTGCATCTGACACAGTTTGACCCAGATTATTTGTATACATTTTGACAATTATAATCGTGGACCTAATACAGAACCTTGTAGTACATCCTTGTATGTAGGATACAATATCAGAACATAGACCATCATATCTAATGCACTGATACCATTACTAAGGCAGTTTGAGAACCAACTGACTGCTTGCTCCAAGAGTCCTGAGTTAAGAAATCCAAGTTTTAAAACATCATGGTCAAATGTGTTGAAAGCTTTGGAGAGATTAAAAAAGAGTGATGCACAATGTTTCTTCTTGTCAAGTGCAACAGAAATGTCATTTACTACCTTCAGTGCAGCTGTGATAGTGCTATGTTTTGGTCTAAAGATTGATTGATATGTTGATAAAACGGCATTGGTGTAGAAAATCATGCATTCAAAATCAACAATGGAATGGCTTCACCAAAAGAAAACCAACGTGCAAAGGAGATGCCGTCACAATTTTATGACTCTAGAATGTTTTTGTAAGGAAAAGTGGGGAAAATATTGGCAAGCTGATAGCCTGTGCTGTAACAAAATCAAAAGGTACTTCAACAAAATATTAGTTTAGGGGTGTGCACACTTGCACATCTAGGTTTTTATAAGTTGCCCCCCCCCCAAAAAAGTTGTCAGTTTGATTTTTCACTTGAATTTTATGGGTTGCGATTTCACATTAAAGGTGTGAAAGTTATAACATGATTTATGTTGGTTTCACTTTCTCTTCCCCCCCCCCCATCACATAAACCTGCCATTTTACCAGGGGTGTGTAGATGTACCTTTCCCCCACCAAAACACAGCTCCGTGGCCTACGAAAACAGCAGGGTTTGTGAAGACTGCAACTTAGCTCATTTCTGCTTCTAAGATGGCACGTTTTGCAGCGCACGCTTTAGATGCGCCACAGAACACACAAACGCACCATCTCATATGGTACTGGAACAAGGCGGAAGGGGGCTGGATTTGGATCTTGCTGCTGAGATTACAAATCGTCTAAATCAGCCAGTTCTGTGTGAAGCGAGGTGTCTAATAAGACGACGTCCACTTTTAGCAACCCGCTTTCCTCTCGTCTCGTTGAGGGTTCACAGCGGGTGTTTAAAGTAAGGCAGCAGAGGAGTGTTACCGTTGCCATGCAACGGGATTTGATCGCGGTTACATGAAAGCTCGGTTAACTCTTAAGGGGTTAATATGAAATGACTTGTCTGGCAACATGAACTATGTACGTGGTGTCGAGGTTTATGACAGCCACATGTTTACTAAACACAGTTTACTAAGACACGAAAGCTAAAACAGGAACTACTCACCAGCCGAGCACCATGGCGGCGGTGACGACGAAACACAACGAAATGACACTGATGTAAAACAGCGGGGAGTACTCGAACAAAGTCACCAGAAACACGCCTGCCATCTCACGTCACTTCACATTCAGTAATCCGATTTATAACAGGACCCCCGGGTATAGAGCGAAGACCTCCATGTCTGCTAACGGGTGACAGGCGCTTCCGCATCCGACTACGGCGGCCTGCGAGGTCCCGGGCGCTGTGACGCGGCCTGGGCAGGGCGTCGGGATGGGCGGAGCTTCGTGGCGCTGGCTAAACGTCGATCGATAACGGGCCGATCCGGCGTTTAAGGACATGGGCTGCGAACAGGTGAACGCGGGGGCGAGATGGATCGCCTAAAAACATAAAACCCCCAAAACAAACAAAAAAACTCCCCCTGGTATAAAGTGAAGACATCCTTTTTTTATAGCTATATATATTTTTATTGAACATTGTTCATATTCATGTACAGAATCTTGAAGAAAGTTCATTACAAAACAAACATGGCAAATATACATTCCATCCAAAACTACATAGATATACCCAAAGTGCCAAAGGGAACAGTATGTAAACATTTCTATACAGTATATAAAGTGAAGACATCCATGTCTGCTAAACGGTTGACAGGCGCTTCCGCATCCGACTACGGCGGCCTGCGAGGTCCCGGGCGCTGTGACGCGGCCTTGGGCGGGGCGTCGGGATGGGCGGAGCTTCGTGGCGCTGGCTAAACGTCGATCGATAACGGGACGATCCGGCGTTTGAGGACATGGGCTGCGAACAGGTGAACGCGGGGGCGAGATGGATCGCCTAAAAAACCCCCCAAAAAAACCCCAAAACCGAACAAAAAAAACTCCCCCCCCCCCCGTCTCCCCACCCCAACAAAACCGCTGGCGAATGATTTCTGAAGCGATCCAACGCTGAGATTTCCCGGTGGCGGCATCGGCGCTCTGATGGTGCCAAATGCGGGGAGAGGGACGGGGCTGGAATCCGCTGTTCTGGTGCGCCGCGGCCGCCTAATGGCAGACAGGAGCGCTAGCGGCTCGCTGACGATCGTCTGATTCTCGTTCAGTCGGCGTGCGGGTTAGATGAGACCTCCGCGTCGCGCGTGCCTTGGCTGATCCCCCCCCCCCTCCCGGAGACATGAGCGGTATAAAAGAGAAGCCCGCCGTGCGCCGGCACAGCTCGGAGAACGACTCGGGCGGCGGCGGCGGCGACTGGGACATGGCCAGCGACGTGTTCGTCTCCTGCTACGACGACCCGGCGGCGGAGTTGGACCCGGCACCACGGCCCGCTTTGGACCGACACCTCCCTCTGCTGCGCGGGGAGCACCGCCTCTCCCAGGACGGCCTGATGCTGGGCCTGGTGGAGGAGGGACGTTACGCGGGCTACCGTCCTCATCCGGACCCGGGGTCGGACTACCTCGACGTGGACCCGGACTACACGGAGAGCGACGGCAACGTCGCCGCCAAGAAGCGCAACCGGTCCAACAGCTCCCGGCACCGCGGGGAGGTGGTGACGGAGCTGGGGCCGGAGGAGGTGCGCTGGTTTTACAAAGAGGACAAGCGGACGTGGAAGCCGTTCGTCGGGCACGACTCGCTGAAAGTGGAGGTGGCCTATCGGAGGTTCTGCGAGCTGAACCCCGACAAGGTGAGGCGCCGCGTGCCGTCGGCCAGGGCCGATGACCCGCCCGGGTCGGACGGCGTGGCGGAGGGGGGCCCCGGTCAGACGGAGCCGGCGGTGCAGGGAGGAGGAGGAGGTGGGGAGCGCGTGTCCGTGTCGGAGGAGAGGGATGTGGACGGCGTCAGCATCAGCGTGGAGGCTGTGTGCGTGAGGGGAGGTCTCTATGAGGTGGACATCAAGGAGAAAGAGTGCTACCCCGTCTACTGGAACCGTAAGCATGCCCGTCCTTCGCTTTGTTGTTCTGGCGGGTCTGGGGCAGGAGTGCAGGCAGCCTCCTGCAAGCGATGGCTCCTCCCCCCCCCCCCCCTAAATAAGCACACCGTTTCATTCTTGGCACAGGATGTCTAATGCAGGTTGCTACAGATACACCACACAATATACTAAAACATCATTTGCTGGTGTGTATGTGAGCTTATTTAGTTTCTGAGGGAACCACGTGCTGCTGGGCTCCATGCAGTACACCTTAGTTGGACTTTTTGGGCTTTTTTTGTTTTATGGGGCAGGTGGAACAGCCCTCCTGTCTGTAGGCATGCATGGTAACAAGCTAGTAGACAACATGCTGCCTCTGCCCATAGTATTAGCAGTACTAATCTACTATGCCTCTATGCTGCCATAGACAGTAACACCAGATAGGTAAATACTTTATTGTCCCACAGGACAGACAGACACTAATACATGAACACGGGAGTTCAGAGGTTCGGTGAGTTTAGAACTTCAATGGCAGAAGGGACATCCAGCCGTCCATTATCCAAGCCACTTATCTCAACTGGGGTGGCGGGCATGCCGGAGCCTATCCCAGCAGTCACTGGGCGGCGGGCGGGGAGACGCCCTGGACAGGCCGCCAGTCCACCACAGGGCCCACACATCCACACCAAGGAGCCATTTAGGCAGAAGGAACAAAGCTCCTTTTAAAGCGGTCCGTCTTGAGGAGATGGACCCGAACCTCAGACCAGACGGAAGCAGGCGAGGAACGGGTTAAGGAGAGGGAAGGGGGGGGTCCTGAGTTATGGTTGGTGCTCTGTGTGTCATGGCTTTGCTGCGGAGGTCCCGACAGGTTCTGGATGGGAGGGCCGATGGTTTCGGGCGCGGATGAGCCGGCTGCTGTCGGTGACTGTTAGAATGGTGAAGAATCAGGCGGAGCGGTGAAGTAGTACTCGTTCGTACAGTAGCAAGAGAAGGCGAGGTTCGGCAGAAAGTGCCTTGAGTTTATGAATGACAGATAGTCTTCACTGGCAGCGTTTATTGATATCAGTGGTGTGTTGGTTGAAATAGAAACAGAGTCTATTGTTCTTCTACTACTACCAGATGTCTACTGCAAAGACTACAAGGCCCATGAGTGCCACTAGACTACAAATAACAATAAGGCTCTAGTGAAAGTGTCATACTGAACAGCTTTCAGGTGTGTGTGTGTGTGGGGGGGTCCATCTTTCTCCCAAAGCTATTCACCCATAGGTGGTTTTTTTTTAATTATTATTTTGATATACTCTAGGGAAATTAAACTCTGCATTTAACCCATCCTCGCTGTGTAGCTAGGAGCAGTGGGTAGCCGCCCTGCAGCGCCCGGGGACCAACTCCAGTAGGTCTGGCCATGCCTCGGACAGGAGTACTAACCCTAACATGCATGTCTTCTTTTTTCTTTTTTTTTTTTTTTGGTGGTGGGGGAAACCGGAGCACCCGGAGGAAATCCACTGCAGACAGGGGGAGAACATGCAAACTCCACACAGAGGATGACCTGGGATGACCCCCCCAAGGTTCAACTACCCCGGGGTTCGAACCCAGGACCCTCTTGCTGTGAGGCGACGGCGCTGACCACTGGGCCACCACGCCGCCAGACACCGTGCCCTGTTACCGATATGTTTGCACACGACCTCCCAAGCCGACCACTCCCACCATTACTGACACAGCTAGTAATACTAGCACTACTTCTTACTGCCACTATTACTATTTCTGTTACTTTTACTATGAACAGTCCTACTATTACTTCAGAGGGGCATGATAATGGCCCACAAGACCAAACTGGTGCAATCAACCCCCCAATACGTGCTAAGCGAGAGTACATTATACCACCTCTGTACTACCATGGTAAATACTACATCCTCCCAGTTTTTAATGGCTGCCATAGCGTTTAGCCTGCCGTGTTCTCCATACAGCATTCTGTCTCCGTTCGTTCTTCGTCACTTTAATTCATTCAGTTTTCTCTTTTTTTCCTCTCATAAGGAAACGTTTTCAGCAGGTCGACCCCCCCTCTTAAACTTGTGCTTCTATCCATTTTCTCTTTTTGTGTTTTCCGATAAAGCATTTTTTCTGAACTTTTTTAAATGACCCAAAGCCCAGGCCTGCATGACGAAACACAGTGTGACGAAGCTGACGCTCCGATGTCTTCCTCAGAGCAAGACCGGATACCTGTGATGCGCGGCCAGTGGTTCATCGACGGCACGTGGCTCCCCCTGGAGGAGGACGAGAGCGATCAGATCGAGCTGGAGCACCTGGCCTGTTTCCGGGGGCAACAGATGAGGGACACCTATGAGACGGAGGTGGTGACGGCCACAGTGGACAGCAAGGATGGTACGGAGGAGTGTGTGTTTGTGTGTGTGAGAGAGAGAGAGAGAGAGAGAGAGAGAGAGAGAGAGAGAGAGAGAGAGAGAGAGAAAGGTGGTGGAGGAATGTATGTATGTGAAAAAGAGTGGGTAGTGATAGAGACACGTTCATAAAAGAGAAGCCAAGTGAGCAAACTCTGAGAGAGAGAGAGAGAGAGAGAGAGAGAGAGAGAGAGAGAGAGAGAGAGAGAGAGAGAGAGAGAGAGAGAAAAGAGAGGCAAGTATAGAGAGAGATGGGTAGAGGGGTGCAGAGAATGAGGGGTTAAGAGACTGTGTGTGTGTGTGTGTTGTGACCCTGCCATTCAGTTCAGGGTCTCAACAACAAGCAGGTCAGGTGACGCTGTTTTAGCTGAGCACAGCTGAACCAATGGGACGCTTAGGAGCTCACCTGACAGGAAGTGCATGTGAAAACAGGCAGTCTGTAGACAAAGTGTACGGACAAGTCGTGACGTCACTCATGAACTTAAATGCAACAGGGCTTTATGCGCGCGCACACACACACATTTAAAAAGTGCTTTTTTTCCCTTATCAGAAACACTTCATCAGAAATAGGAAACACTTTATTTGTCGTTTCATTTCATGCACTTGCGCGCATGAAGTGAAATGAAGCATCTTTTCCCCCAGCCCTCAGCAGTGCAACACAAAGATAAAAACACATATCCAGAAACTACAAGTACAAGAACACGTATCCAGACTAACACATATCTCAACTAAACAAAAAAAAAACAAAAAAACAAATCACTGTCCAGGAGAACGAACGCCAGCCAGGATGACTGTCGGAACTGCCAGTCTGCATGGGCTAGCAGTTAGCTTAGCCTGCCTCGCTTCCGCCTCCTGTCCGACCGCCCTCTGTGTTTCCTCTTCGGGCGCAGCTCTGGTCAGGGCCGTGGTCTTTGGGCCCACTGGACACAGCAGACCAAGCTCCCTCAGCCGATCCAGCGCCAGCTCTCCCAGCCAGACACCTTTGACACACCTCCCCGCACTCCACACGACAACACTAAAATCACAGTCAAGGCCAGGCAAGGTCGCCACCAGACCGCCCTCGGTGTTATCGGAACTACCGGTCTGCAATTAGCTTAGCCTAACCTGCTGCCACGTCCTGTTAGACCACCCTCCCTGTTACCTCTTCGGGCACAGCTCCAGGCAGGGCCATGGTCCCTGGGCCCACAGGATGCAGCAGACCAAGCTCTCCCAGCCAATCCAACGCCAGCTCTCCCAGCCATCAAACAAAGACAAATTTAGACGCAGACGTGGACAAAGACGGTACTGGGTGAGGCCACCACAAACGTGAATTTGTGCCACCATCTTCCCCTGCATATCATCACTGGCTGTCTCTCTGTGGTTCTCTCACTCTGCTATACACACAGAAAACACACACAGACACCATCGGGGGATCAACATGAACGCTGAAGTCCGATGAGACATGACTCATCTTAATTAGGGTCTTTGAAATCCATCACTCTGTGTTAATCACCATTCTTTGCGGTTCTGTCTCTTCCAGCTATCCACAGCTTAAAGCTGAGCCGGAGCCACGTCGACTGGCACAGCGTAGACGAGGTGTACCTCTACAGCGATGCCACCACCTCCAAGATCGCACGCACTGTCTCCCAGAAACTGGGCTTCTCCAAAGGTCAGTGCCCATAACACCGCCACCAGAGCTGGTTAACTACCCGAAAGCTAATTTCCTGGAGATTTACATGCAAATGAGGACAACATGTCCCCTTTTGGCACTTCCCGTCACTGGTATAATCAATATTATGCCAGTATAGGGCTTTCTCAGGATAACGATACGACAGATAGTGTTTTACATATTCAGCACAGCAGCAAAGCCAAGTTAAGAGTGTTAAGCTAACAAACAGATAAGACATGACAAGCTCTGAATATGCAGGTGATGTGGGGAATATTATTATCATGATAACCAGGGAATTTTGCATAATACTGATACATATCAAATATATCTGCCTGCATATGCAAAATGGCATGTTTAATATTCCAGCGGAGTGTCTTTATGCATGCTCAATAATCCAGGTAAGGAAATCACAGAGAGGTGAATCAGTTCATCTGGACACATTTATTGATTGTATTTGCACACAGCCAAAAATTCCCACAAAAGAGGTGTGAAGATATAATCTCCTCTTGAGCCTCTTTCACTATAACGTGTAATAACAAAGCATCTTCAGTCCAAACATCACAACCACCTGAACATAGGATATATTAGAGCACATTGCCAGACAAAGATGGGAGCAAACCAAACAGCTGGCAGTCAAATGTGTTGTCTTTAGGACAGACGATCAGTCCAACTTCACAAGGCTTATACATCTAACTAGCAGAGGTACCTGGCATTGCCCGGGGAAAATGTTCGCACCAAAACAACCAACATGATCCGATCGTTACAATATAATCAATGGTGAAATATAGGATAATTTATGATATGATACATGTGATAAACGAATGTCGAATAAACTAATGTTATTAACGAAAATTATCAGATGTCATAATTTTCAATCCACTCATCAAGCTTCTGCAAATAAATCACATTTTTTACTTGGTTTTTGAAATATTTTTCGAACTGTGCAATCCTTGGAAAGTGCTGATTCTAAAGATACCTTTCTTTTTGTTCTACAATGAGTATTTCTTGAGTTTTAAGCGAACCTACAAACATACACTCTTGCTTTATATATAATAAGATGTGTCTCAGTTTATTTCCCTTTACTTCCCTTGTTCATCCCACCTGCCATTGAAAAGGTCTCATAAGAGGAGGTAGGGAAAACAAAACAAGAAATCTCAGTTAAATCTCATGTGAACCTAGGGGCGTCCGGGTAGCGTAGCGGTCTATTGCGTTGCCTAGCAACACAGGGATTGCCGGTCCGAATCCCCGTGTTACCGCCCACTGAGGCAGATTTGTACTTTGTGATATTGGGCTGTAGAAATAAAATTGACTTGACTTGGTCGGCATTCCTACAGACACAATTGGCCGTGTCTGCGGCTGGGAAGCCAGATGTGCGTATGTGTCCTGGTCGCTGCACTAGTGCCTCCTCTGGTCGGTCGGGGCGCCTGTTCAGGGGGGAGGGGGAACTGGGGGGAATAGTGTGATCCTCCCATGCGCTACGTCCCCCTGGTGAAACTCCTCACTGTCAGGTGAAAAGAAGCGGCTGGCGATGCCACATGTATCAGAGGAGGCATGTGGTAGTCTGCGGCAGCCGCGTAGCCACGGGTGGGCGTGGGCGTGGGTGGGCAGCCGCCACCCACTTGGAACCACCACCCACCCAATCAGTTTGGTCAGTTCAATCAGTTTCTTTTTTAATGTAATAAAAAACAAAAACAAAAAAAAACCTTTAACCCTCATATTAATATTATTCACCAGCCTCCATATATTTCATAAATATATCAATATTTAATTAGGTATTTTATGACCCCACTCCCACCCAATCATCTTATCACGTTGCAAGGCACATGCTTGTGTCTGCGTAGCTGCGAGATCCCGAAGTGCTGCTTAAGTGCTGTGTGTGCGTGAGTATAATTTGCTTGCTAGCTAGCTAGCTTAAGTAGAATAGCCTACGTTAAAATGGCCAAACAAAGCTCTCTATTCAATTTTTTCGAAAGAACACGACATACTTTAGAAGAGGAGGACACGCCTCAAGTCGTCAAGCATGCTTCTGCCACCGAATCCAGAACAACCGGGCCTTCTCCCCCTCCACTACCAGCAGTCATGGCCCCCAGCCCACGCACCGGAACTTACCGACACAGGTGCCACTGCTCCACTCGCCCCCACAGACCTATCAGCGGTAGATGAGCCAGCTTCTGAGCCTAGGCTGCAAACATTCCCTGCTACAAGAACGGCCAACTAGGACAGAAGGTTGTCCTGTCGATGGTATGAAAGATTTAAATGGATGGAGTATAGTATACCGAGAAATGCTGTGTTTTGCCAACCATGCCGCCATTTTCCCGATGCGGGCATGGAAGATCGGTTCATTAAGACTGGTTTCAATGACTGGAAATACATGAACCAGATATGTTCTAAACATGAAGCTAGCAAAGCACATTCTTCTGCAGTGGTCAAGCCAAGGCCTTTAGAGAAAGCCACGAGTCAGGATGAGGAAATATCCTTAATCGGCTCACTAGGGACGCACATGCAGCCAATGTGTCCTTTATTGAAAGGAATCGAGCACACAACAAAGTAATAATGGACATTGTGCTTTTGTGTGCCAAGCAGGACATACCATTACGTGGCCACCGCGAGAACAAGGAAACTCTTAATAAGGGCAACTTTCTTGAAATTTTCAAATTCATTTGCAGTTATGATCCCAAGATTAAAAAGCGACTACTAGACGAGCTCCCAAAAAACGCGACTCTCGTGAGCCCTGATATCCAGAATGAAGTGCTGGAAACGGCTGCGTCGCTCCTTCTCAGAAAGATTAAAGCAGAGCTACACCAACAACCGGACGCATATTTTGCCATATTGGCGGACGAATGTAAAGATTTGTCTAAACGAGAACTAGCTGCTGTTTGTGTAAGATATCCTTACAAGGGTGCATCGAAGGAGAGAGCAGTCGGGTTTGTTGCAACTGGGGACATGACGGCGACTGGGATCTCTGAAAAGATTTTGGAGGTGTTGACAGCACTAGAACTAGACCCTGCCTTGTGTGTTGGACTCAGTTTTGATGGGGCCGCGGTTATGTCTGGTAGTCGAGGTGGGGTTCAGACAATTTTGATCCCCATAGCAATCTATGTACATTGTAACTCACACCGCTTAAACCTTGGGCTTTGTACGGCGTTGAAGGCATCTCCTAGCGTGGCCACTTTTTTTGGAAATGTTGAACAGTCCGTATCATTTCATGACTCAAACGAACCTGGCACGCCAGATTTTTAGAAATTCAAAAGCAGCTGCACCCACACAGACCGTGTCTCGAACTGGAGAGGCCCACTGACGCCAGATGGAGCTCAAAGTCTGGCTCGGTGCATAAAGTTTTAACTCCGTTTGATGCAATATTGGAAACTCTCGCTGAATTCGCTGACAGCGCAGGTCAGACTAAAGTTGACGCAGAGTCTCTCCTACAGCAAGTGCGAACCAAAACATTTGTGTTCTTATTAGTCACGTTCTCCAAGTTATTTGACGCCAGTGATTTTCCTACCAAAGGATGACGGTCCCCCTCTCTGTCAATCACAGATTGCATTGATCTTATCGAAGGCCTCACAGACAGTTTCAGTGCTTTCACGATTCTACCGGTGAGTTTGATAAAGTCATCAAGCTTACTGAGGAGTTAATGGCCAAACATGAAATCTACCACTGGGACGTCACCATTTCCCAAAACAGAAACCTGCCAGCCAGGTTTGGGGACGCGCACGTTACATCTACACTGGGGAAAGCAGCATCTGTTAGGAGCGACTCTGATCTACAGGCCTTATGGAACGAGATATTGGACCGACAACTTCAAGAGCTCAACAGCCGTTTTCAGAACGAATCATATGGGATAATGAAGGCCTGTCTGCCCCGATCGGACTCATTTGGTCAATTGACAGCGATACAGCCACCCTGCACACATTATGGTGTTTCTGTGGAGGATGCAGAACTGTTTTTTTTTTTTTTTACACCAGCTTAACCGAAAAGTAAGCGAGGGTCGTTCTATATATCCATCCCTCATCGAGGTTCTTGACAGCTGTCCTAGAGACATATTTCCCAGCATGAACAGTCTCCTTGGAGCCATCATCACTCTGCCCATTACGAGCTGCACAGTAGAACGTCTTTTCTCGACTGTCAGTCGGATCAAAACGAGCAACAGGGCGTCAGTGCTCACAGGCCGCCTCAACAATCTGTCACCGCTCTCAATTGGAAGAGAACTGACCGAATCATTGGATTATGATGAAATTATTTCAATGTTCAACACCAAGCCACGTCGTCTTGTGCTGTGATTTTGACAACAATGGTAGGCAATAATATGTTCTTGTTCTTATCTAGGCTACTTGTAAGTGTCTAATACCTGTGTATAAACATAGTAACGCTATTGTAACTGTACAAGTACATACATATATAATCCATATTGTACTAAACATTGGCTTGTGTAATTACAAAACTGGCGATCACAAAATACACGTGGTAATATCATGTGACTATTGTTATGTTTTTGTCCTACGCTACTTGCCGGAGGTGTGTGAGCGATGCATGCTGGGAAACCCGGATGTTTGTTTTAAAAAAGTTCATTGAAGGCTTCGAGTAAAGACCGACGTTGATTGTAGCCCTGTGTCTGAGTGATTTATTGGTTTATGAGCAGAGTCATAAAAGTGTCCCCTGGATATAACAACTATGTACTTGCACAAAGGCTACAATGTAGTTGTTATGGATATATACACATAGGCCTATTAAAGAAACTTAATTTGTCCACCTAGTTTCATGTACGACCACCCACCAGCAAATTTCTGGCTACGTTACTGGTCTGCGGCCCTCCCCAGATCGGCAGAGGGGGT
>NC_079225.1:42023452-42168921 GCF_029633865.1 Lampris incognitus | reverse complement strand
CAAATTGTTCATCATATAATTATGCACCGACTCTCAAGTTGAGAAACACTCCATCACATCGGGGGGGGGGGGAGCGGGAAGGGTTGTTTTTTTTTTTTGTATTTTCTGCTTGGAGTGTTTTGGAGGATTGTGCATTTGATGGTCCTCTTCCTCCTAACCAGACACGGTGGACTCCATCACCCCAGACAAAGTGAGAGGCCTCCGAGACATGCTCAACAGCAGCGCCATGGACATCATGTACTACACCAGCCCGCTGTACCGAGACGAGGTGAGACGCCCCCACTGATCGCTCTCTCTCTCTCGCTCCTCTCGCTCTTTGCTCTCTCTACCTTTCTCTTTGTCTTCTGCACTGGGAACGGGGGAAACTGCAATGGGTGGGGTGGGGGGGGGGGACACGCAGGCCTTGTTGTTCACTTCCAAATCGTAGCCTGAAGCCAAATTGTGTCACTGGTTCTGTGGTTTCGTAGCCGCTCTGCTGAAGCTCGTTACTGCCGTGTCAGAAACGCTTTTGGGTACACGGGGCTCAAGAGACCGTAGTCAGTCCCACTAATCTGACGTAATGTCGTACTAGCGGTAGACCTGTAGTCTGCTCTACCAGTCAGACGTGGTGTAACGCTGGAACCTCAAGTCTGTCCCACCAGTCAGAAGTAAGGGATTAGCACAAGAGTCCACCCAGGCTCATACGTCCAGTGAAAACCAGTTAAATTCTGTAGTTAAGAAAGATGACGGAGGTGACTGGATTAGCATTGTTGTGTGTCGGCCCACTGGTCCCTTCAGACTTGGCTGCAAAGAGATAGCCAGCTTTATGTTAGGGTTTGGGGTTGGCAGGGACCTCCCCATTTGATATTACATTTGCATTTTACTGCCAACTTGATGCATATGGCGATTTCTTTCAGATATGACAGTATTGTAAATGTTGAAATTTGATATTACGATTTTTTTACGGGGGCGACACGGTGGTTAGCATGGTCGCCTCACAGCAATAAGGTCCTGGGTTCGAGCCCCAGGGTGGTCCAACCTTGGGGGTCGTCCTCTGTGTGGAGTCTGCATGTTCTCCCGTGTCTGTGTGGGTTTCCTCCGGGGGCTCCGGTTTCCTCCTACAGTCCAAAGACATGTAGGTCAGGTGAATCGGCCATACTAATTTGTCCCTAGGTGTGTGTGTGTGTGTGGGCCCTGTGATGGCCTGGCGGCCTGTCCAGGGTGTCTCCCCGCCTGCCACCCAACGACTGCTGGGATAGGCTCCAGCATCCCCGCGACCTGACCTCAGATAAGCGGCTTGGATAATGGATGGATTTTTTTTTTGAGGCTCCATCTACTCTTATCTACAATAAAATGTGAAAACTGTAATAATCCAGAGGGAATGTACAAGAGATTGTATTTATTTTAAACTTAAATGTTATGAAAGCTTTAAAGATGAGTGCGCTCACCTCGTTAAACAGTCAAACAATTCAAATTCAAATATTCACAGATGAAGAAACCATAACATCAGAATCAGAATAAACTTTGTCGGCCAAGTGTGTTACACATACGAGGACTTGGACTATGGTTTACAGCAGCTTCTTGTACTGGCTTATATCATTCACACACAAAAAGAAAGGAAAAAAAACAAGAAGTAAATGGAATAATAAACAGGATACTGTAGGTAAGTATGTATGCACAACAGGTATGTCACTAACTACATATACAGAGTTTTTATGGTTGAATAATTAATAACTTATGGTTATAAATTGTTTATATATTATATTATATACTACTATTATAACTTTATAGCTTATTATGCTTATATATAATATTATATACTTGTATACTAAAATATATACATGATATTTATCTGCGATATACTATATAATTATTTACTATATTATATACTTGTTATAATTATAACAATAACAGTAATAATTTGTAACCAGTATTCTGCAGTTTTATGTGTATTAACAATTGTACATTTGTGTTGCACATCTGGTTTAAAGAGGTAGTGCATTTCGTAGATATGTAGGTGAGGCATCTTGACCAGAGGGGGCTATTTACAAAGTGTCATATTTACATAATAAGTGTCTGTTCCTGCACCATACTGTTAAGTGTTCATGAGAGAGATGGCCTGTGGAAAAAAACTGTTCCTATGTGTGGTGGTTTTGGTGCACATTGCTCTGTAGCGCTTGCCAGAGGGTAGGAGTACCTGGCTGTTCCCAGGCTCTAGAGGTGTACTAGTCCTGCAGGGTGGCAAGGGAGCCTCAATTAGTCTTTTTTCTGCTGTCCTTACTGTTCGCTTGCAGCCTGTTTTTATCCTGTTTTGTTGCTGCTCTGAACCAGACCGTGATGGATGTGTACAGAATGGATTCAATGACTGTGTAGAACTGGCTCAACAGCTCCTGTGGTGGACCACATTTCCTCAATTGCAGCAGGAAGAACATCTGCTCGGCCTTTTTGAGGATGGAGTTGATGTTGGTCTCCCACTTCAGGTCTTTGGAAATGATAGTTCCCAGAAACTTGAAGGTTGACACATCGCTGTTGGATATTGTGAGATGGAGCAGTGCTGAGGGGTGTCTCCCAAATTCAACTGTCATCTCCACAGTCTTGAGCATGTTCAACTCCAAGTTGTTCTGACTGCACCAGAGCACCAGCCCCTCAACCTCCCGCCGATATGCAGACTTGTTGCCATCTTGGATGAGTCGGATGACTGTAGTGTTGTATGCGAACTTCAGGAGTTCAACAGCTGGGTCCTTGGAGGTGCAGTCATTGGTGTAGAGGGAGAAGAGCAGTGGGGAGAGGACACATCCCTGAGGAGCGCCAGTGCTGACTGTCCGTATACCAGAAGTGCTTCCCCCAGCCTCACCTGCTGTTTCCTGCCTGTCGGGAAGCTGTTGATCCACTGACAGATGGCGGAGATACAGTGAGCTGGGAGAGTTTGGAGGAGAGGATTTCTGGAATGATGATGTTGAATACTGAGCTGGAGTCCACAAACAGGATCCTTGCATAGTATGTCACTGGGCAGTCAAGGTGTTGCAGGATTTAGTGCAGTCCCATTTTGACTGCATCATCCACTGACCTGTTGCCCAGTAGGCAAGCGCAGGTGTCCCGTGACCATCTTCAAGTGGGCTAACACCAGTAGTTCAAAAGTCTTCATGACCATAGACGTCAGAGCAACAGGCCTGTAGCCATTCAGTCCTGTGACAGAGGGTTTCTTGTGGAGCATTTGAAGCGGGAGGGGGACTTCACACAGCTCCAGGGATCTGTTGAAGCTCTGCATAAAGATTGGAGCCAGTTGGTTAGCACAGGCTTTAAGACAGGATGGGGAGACATTACCTGGGCCTGGTGCTTTGCTGGTCTTCTGTCACTGGAAAAGCCGGTTCACATCCTATACACATATCTTGAGTGCAGCCTGAGTATCGGGAGTAGGGGGGTTGCCAGAAGTGTGTTAGGGGCTGTTGTCGTTGGGCTGGAGTGGATGAGGGGTGTGAATTTGTCCCTCTCAAACCTGCAGTAGAAGACATTCAGGTCATCAAACCTCTTAACACCATCTGTCCATTGTGTGCGTGTGTGTGTGTGTGTGTGTGTGTGTGTGTGTGTGTGTGTGTGTGTGTGTGTGTGTGTGTAAAGATCACTAGGGGTCTGACACATGAGCTGAATCGACTCTACACACTCTTCTGCTCCCGTAACCCCGAGTTTGAGGAGAACGGGAAAGTTTCGATCGTGTCGCACTCGCTGGGCTGTGTCATCACTTTCGACATCATGACGGGCTGGGACCCCGCCCACTTCCATCATCAAGAAGAGCCCAACCCCGAGGAGACCAAACACCACTGGCCGAGTCACGAGGAGCACCACCTTCAGGAGCAGCTGAGGCAGACACGACTCAGGTCATCAATCGTCAGTCTAGTATCGGTTTTACAGGGAAAAGCCGTGTTTAAAGTTACAAGTTACAAGAAAAGAGTTTTATTTTAACGTGCTTTAAACAGTTTTATGCAAAAAGTTGGCAGTGACTCGTATTCAAGAGTAAGAAAACATTCAAATATAGCACTGAGCTACTCTACAAATGACATTCAAGTAACATATTTAATTTAATTAGGCTAGCCAAAACATTTTGGGAGTGTAAACCTTCATCACAATATCCTGCTGTTTTAAAGATTTGATGCTGTTTTCCCAAAGAGCTTCTATTTGAAATAGTCCAAAATATAAGCTGTTGCTGCACTCATCTTTGTTTTTTCCTAGGTGCTTTGAATGGAACACAAGGGAAAGTTCTTCTAATTTACCCAAAATTACAAAAACTTCAGTGATTCATTCTTAGGATATAAAAGAGAACATCTGCATAGGTAGATTCACGCAGAATTTAATGTATTATCTCCGCCAGGTGGCCTAGAGGGGATTATTGGTTTGATCACGTGTCTCGCAAACTACTGGACCTATCAGCCCTAAAATGTTTTGTCTCGTGGTTGCGGTGATTAAAAACCTTCAAAAAACGTTTGTTTTCGCTATCGGCCACTCGCTCTCTTCATTCACTCTCTAGCTCGCTCGACCAACACTGCTCTCCTTCGCTGCCCGATCTGAGTCAACCATGTCCATGCGTGACTCACATCTATGGTTGAGTCAGATCGGGCAGCGACAGTGTCGAACCCGAAACATTATGTTTTCAGGTATGAGTGCTGAGGGTAAACGAGAAGTGGATCGTATTTTGCAAGCCACCGAATCGTTCACTGCTGATCTCAGGACAGGAGAACTGGAGGAGCACTGGATGAACCAAAAATAATTTGCTTTCTTCACCTCACCGCCTCGTGACAGTGCCATAGTCTCTAATGTTAAAACTTTGCTATAAAAATACTATTTCTTTTTTTGGATTTTTTCTCCCCAATTGTACCCAGCCAATTACCCCACTATTCCAAGCCCCAGTTGCTGCTCCACCCTCTCTGCTGATCCAGGGAGGGCTGCAGATTACCACATCTCTCCTCCCATACATGTGGAGTCACCAGCCGCTTCTTTTCACCTGACAGTGAGGAGTTTCACCAGGGGGGATGTAGCGCGTGGGAGTATCACGCTATTCCCCCCAGTTCCCCCTCTCCCCGAACAGGCGCTCCGACCGACCAGAGGACGCGCTAGTGCAGTGACCAGGACACATACTGGCTTCCCACCCGCAGACACAGCCAGTTGTGTCTGTAGGGACACTAGACCAAGCTGGAGGTAACACGGGGATTCGAACCGCTGATCCCCGTGTTGGAAGGCAACGGAATAGACCGCCACACTACCTGGATGCCCCATAAAAATACTATTTCAAGAGTAGGATTAATCACAGTCACAGCTGGAAATCCTCTCATAGCTACAATAAAATGTTTCCCATGGCTGAGCTATGTTTTCTTACCTTTGTTTTATGAATGAAAGTCGGTCAGCAGAGCAGCCATTCTCCCTCATTCATTTTATATCATGAAAACTCCGGCGGTTAAACACATTTGAAGTCTTTTAATAAGGGCTTTGAAATTGTGATAGCCTGATCGCTGTCTTTTCATGTCAGACTTGGTCACTTTCATGCGAGGGTCCGCCTAGGAGGCTGCACGTCCGCAGACTTACAGGCAAAATGTTTTTATTAGGTAGATTTATATTAGCTTTAGTGCTTTGTATTAAAAACTTTTTTTTCCGTATTTCTCGTTCAATCACTTGGGTGCTGCACAAAAGTCTTATAATAGCAGGAAAAACACTGGGTTTTCTGTCCATGTGTGCGTGTATTTTCCTGCTCCCGGTAGGCGATAAAAGGGGTGGTTTGTCGCCAGGTTGGAACACCGGAGATGGGGAGATATGTATGCTTGGCAGAGATCTGCACTCTACTGAGTGCGCTCCTCTAGTTTTACTGAAGCTTTCGGTTTCAGACCTTCGTCTGAGCTTCCCAAGAAAACGCCATTTTATTTGTCTGCAGCATCTCAGCTAAGACTGTTCCGATTGGGTGTCCGCACTAAGTTCGGTATCGATATGGTGCTCCGAGGGGAGCCCGGGACCACCCGGTCAGCTAAAGATGGGGGCAAAAGCGTCTGCTAAATGACTGTCATTTAATGTAATGTAATTAGTAAATGTAATTATTTTGTCATTTGGAATTCAGCAGTATGTAATAGTTCTCATAATATTTGTAAGCAAGCTTTACTTTAATTACAGCAGTCATTAAGTCAGTGTCACTGTCCTGTTTTTTTTTTTTTTTTTTTTTCATTTTGAATTTTATAAAAGTTAAACTGGCCTAAGGAGAGTATAGTTTGTGTGATGTGAGTAATATTTATGGATCCATTACAGGTTGAGGGACTTGGAGGACCAGTTCCAGGGTCTGCAGACATCTACATCGGGGGCAATGCCAGCTTTGAAATTCAAGGTTATGTTGACGTAATGTGCATTGTACAGACAATTTTCACCGTGTGACGTGTGGTGATTGTGCTAGACCGATTCTATTGCAGCTTTAGACCAATGATATTCAGTCATGTGACATGGATGCTCATATGTACATGGGTTTCATCCCAACCAAACATGATTCCCAGCTGGTTTCACTCACTGACCCACCTTCAAGGATGAATTGGTGAAATCAGCCGGTGTAGTGTTGGATTGGAATGAAAACCTTCATACGGAATACGGGGCCCTCCTCCTCCTCTTTATTTTGTTTTTCTCTCTCTCTTAGCACAGACATTCTTGGCTTTGCTCTCGGATTCAAAGCAGAAACTTAATCCTCACCCTGTAACCCTCCATATGTTACAGGTTGAAAATTTCTTCTGCATGGGTTCGCCCTTGGCGGTTTTCCTGGCATTGCGAGGGATCCGCCCCTGCAATAACGGCGTGCAGGATCACATCTTGCCCAAATCCATCTGCCAGCGTCTGTTCAACATTTTCCATCCCACGGACCCCGTGGTGGGTAAACCCAGTAACTCACACAGCCCTGTCAGATGTAGCTGTGTAGCCTAGCAACACTTAGCTTAGCATCACTTGTGTGTAGTTTTATGCAAAATGTAGTTAGTTTGCATTTACCTTTTTTTATGCAGGGAGACTTAAACAGTGAGGGTAACAGCTGAATAAAAGTAGATTCCCATGATCAGCAATGTCGCAAACAGTTCATAAAAGGAGGTCAGGGGACCATTACCCGGACAAACAGTAGAAAAGTGTTGGTAAAGGAAATAAGAGCTGAGGAAGAAAGGGTTAATATGCTTTATGTATATCCTATGTGGCAGTGTCAAAATAAAAAACAAACGAGATCAAACTCAGTGAGGAGGTTGTTAGAAAGGCAGCAGAGGCAAGCTAAATGTAATTGGATATAAATAGGAGCGAGGTAGGGAACTGGAGATCAGGAATCAGGAACAATTTATTTTCATTTCATGTACTTGCGTACACAAAAGAAATGAAATTTCGTGTTCCCCAGCCCACGGCAGTGCGACACAAATGACAAAAAGACATATTCAAAACAACACCACCAAAAACATGCAAAACCAGAGAACAAAGCAAGAAAAAAACCACAAACCGTTAACAACTCAGTCCACTCGGTGCAACACAGTCCAAAAATTCCACTGTCCAGAGAACGAACGCCAGCCAGGATGACTGTCGGCACTACCGGTCTGCATGGGCTAGCAGTTAGCTTAGCCTGCCCCGCTTCCACATCCTGTCAGACCGCCCTTGGTGTTTCCTGTTCGGACGCAGCTCCAGGCAGGGCCGTGGTCCCTGGGCCCACCGGACTCAGCAGACCAGGCTCCCTCGGCTGATCCAACGCCAGCTCTTAAACGAAATCGACGATCAAAATAAAAACGTCACATGATGACACAAACTTGGATGCAGATGTAGACGTGGACAAAGACACTGCATAGTGGGTACTGGGTGAGGCCGCCGCAAACATGAGCTCACACTGCCATCTTCTCACCAGATACTGGTGCGGGTGAGACTGTGCACATTTTGAGGAATCAAGTGAAACAGTCTTTATGATATTTTAGACCGTCATCCAACTAATTTTAAATCAAGTTTTTACTTGTCAGATTTTCTCAACCCACGAAGGACCGTGTAAACCCTGAAGTCAGGAGAGAACCATGAGAGTGAACCCATTTAGCGTCTTGATATTTCTGCCTGACCGGACTGTGATGCTTCAGTCGTAGTTTATGACATTTACTGGTGGTTTACAAGCATTTTGACTGACAGCCGCTACTGACTGTGTAATGACTCTGCATATGACCAACTGAAAGTGAAACTGAAATGCATTTATCTTATTTCATTTACAGGCGTACAGATTGGAGCCCCTCATCCTGAAGCATTACAGTAACATCGCCCCTGTCCAAATACACTGGTGAGATCCATCTGTCTGTCTATCGATCTACCTATCTATCTGCCCGTCTGTCTGTCTGTCTGTCTGTCTTCTACTCTTTTCCTGATATTATCTGACACTTTTGTAGGAGTGTTTTTCACTCATTTGGTTTTGGTTTGTTCATAGCTAAATGAGTTGATACAGCCCACTAGCTTGAAAAAACAGACTCTGCTAAAATTCAATTCAGGGTTCTCAAACATCCGGCGAAACTAGGAAATTGGGAGACAGATTTTCCAATTAGTCATTAATTGGCAGCACGGTAGCCCAGTGGTTAGTGCTGTCGCCTCACAGCAAGAAGGGTTCGAACCCCGGGGTTGTCCAGCCCTGGGGGTCATCTCAGGTCGTCCTCTGTGTGGAGTTTGCATGTTCTCCCCGTGTCCGCGGTGGGTTTTCTCCGGGTGCTTCGCTTTCCCCCACCATCAAAAAAGATGTGCATGTTAGGGTTAGTACTCCTGTCTGTGTCCCTGACCGAGGCATGGCGAGACCAACTGGAGCTGGTCCCCGGGTGCTGCACGGTGGCTGCCCACTGCTCCTAGCTACACAGGTAGGATGGGTTAAATGCAGAGCATAACTTCCCTACGAGGATCAATAGAGTATATCAAAATCAAAAAATCAATCATGGAAAATACATGGAAAATGAAAAATACCCCGTAAAATTGTCGTTAGGTTATAGAATCCTAGTTTTTACTGGCTGAGATTACATATTTCTAATATAATTTTTTTAGCAGAGATTGCAAACGGCTAAAATATGGATGAAATCATCCATATTTTAGCCTTTCAGATGTGACATCAGTGTCTTGAGTTTGGCTGGGTGGGCTGTTCAGTGAACAGCTAAAAGTCACACAATTCATTTAGAGACTGTTGAGACTTGCACTGAGAGTGAATACTGAATAATCTGTCAGCAGCGGCTGGCGTGCATATCCAAACAAAAGCCATGGAAAATGTCCTTGGAAAGTTCTGGAAAAAGAGTGGGAACGCTGCAATTTGACAATTCAATCTTTAAATGGAAAGCATACATGCAACATGAACAATCGGTTTCCTTAAAGAACACCCCTCAACAGGAAACCGATAGTAAAGCCTTCACCCATGGCGAGAAAGAGCGCAGGGAAGACTTTTTTTTTGTTCCACTGAGCCGGTTCTGATCCGGATGTGATGTGCAGGTGTAACACCACCAGTCCGACGCGGTACGACCAGATCCGACCCACGCTGCTGAACCCTCTGAAGGAGAGCGCGTCTGTGTCGGACTCGGAGAGCCTCCCCAGCCCCTGCACCTCCCCACCGCAGGCCCGCCGCCACTACGGAGAGTCCATCACCAGCCTGGGCAAGGCTAGCATCATGGGTAAAGAGAGCGCCGGGGGCCTTGGGTTCATAGATTACTTGGAGAATGAGACAGACAGATAGACAGACAGACAGATGTTGTGAGTTTAATTTCCTCATTTTCGGCTATTCACTTGATCAGATAGAGGTTAATTATATTCAATTTGAATTTCTCAGATATCAGAGGATGTAAAACTGAGAAAAGAGTGGATGCCAGAAACAAACTCATCTCTGCTGTTGATTGATGGACTTGCTGGACAGACAGACAGGCATGCAGGTTGATGAATGGAGGGATGGATGGATGATGGATGGATGGATGGATGGATGGATGGATGGATGGATGGATGGATAGATAGATAGATAGATAGATAGATAGATAGATAGATAGATAGATAGATAGATAGATAGATAGATAGATAGATAGATAGATAGATAGATAGATTCTTTGCTGTGTTTTATATATTTGGCTGTAAGTTATCATTTATGGGCTTAATGTTTGGACACATAGAGGGTACATACTTTGCTTATAGTTTTCCTGCACACCAGCAGACTCAACCCAGTACTTTGAAAAGCTCATTATCAGCCACCACAGCACCAAGCCAAACCACCACTGTTGCCAGAAAAATGGAGACAAACAAAACAACAGAACACTGTTTTTGCTGGTAAATTTGCCCCTCAAATATTCAAATGAAAAAAAATACCTACAACAGAAGCAACACTCGCGCTCCGACAGGGACAAAAGTGAAACTCGGGTTGCACCGGCCGCCCTCACAGCCGCTGAGCTGAACACGGCTGTGAGGGCGGACGGAGAGGCGGCAGTTGCTTGCCTTGCTGATATTGTAGCAAGGCAAGCAAAGCCCAAACAGATCGATGGAGAGCAATTAACTGCTGTCTGCCGGACTGACAGCCGGGGTGGGGGGGTTGATGTTTCCATTTCCTCTACACATCAAAGTTTGACTCTGCAGAAGCAGTAAAGTATGGGGGATATAATGTAAAGCACACTTCATAACAAGCTCCCTTCACACACAAGTATGAGCTTCCTTCTTGCTGCTGCAGGAAGTCACGCCACCTCTTACACAGTACATCGACTTTGCTGTTGCTTTGTCATTATTTTATTACTTTATTTGCGCAAAACAACAAAAACGGGCAACATCAAACACACATAATATTGAAACAAATCAACTTGAGCAGGAGAGGATGGAGACCCTGCTGGGCTTGCAGGAGTCCTCCCGCAAGCAAAAAGCAGCACGTCGACTAAGCAGGCAAGATGGAAAATTAACCCAAACACACAACACTAAAAAAGGGAAAACAACCATCATACAAACAATAATAACAAGACACAGTAGAAGACACATGTCCAACGTGTGCGTTGTTTTCGTCTTCTAATGTTTGTGCTGGTTTTACATACACAGGTTTTGTGCTCTCTGTGCATTTGTAGTGCACACGTTTGTACACGTTTGTGTTACTTCTTATCAAGTTGTGCAGCTCGTCTTGGTGTCAAAGTGAGCCACGCTTTGAGACAGATTCCCGGTGTGTGAAGATGCACTCACTCTGCTCCAAATAAAGCCGGTTGCGGGTGAGCTGACGGGGAGGACGGTCGCTGTTGGCTGGGGTTGGCTCCCACATGATGAGCTGCAGCAGGCTGCTCCTCTGCAGCGATGCAGCACTGCTGCAGCGCTGCATGGAGATAAAGAAGCTCCCGCCTTTCAAAATAAAATGTGAAAAAAATATATAAACACTTGAGGGTTATATGCTCTCAGATAAAATAGTTTGTTTATTGTATCATATTACAGTTTGTTATTATATTATTAATTAATTCATTTTATTATATCTGATAATGGTGCACCTGATCGTAACACATTTTCAGGACCACTTTATTAATACAGCACATTTTTATATAGTCCAGTGAAATGCACTTTACATTTTTTATTTTTTGGGATTTTTTTCTCCCTTTTTCTCCCCAGTTGTACCCGGCCAATACCCCGCTATTCCGAGCCCTGGTCGCTGCTCCACCCCCTCTGCCGATCCGGGGAGGGCTGCAGACTACCACATGCCTCCTCCGATACATGTGGAGTCACCAGCCGCTTCTTTTCACCTGACAGTGAGGAGTTTCACCAGGGGGACGTAGCATATGGGAGGATCACGCTGTTCCCCCCAGTTCCCGAACAGGCGCCCCGGACAGACCAGAGGAGGCGCTAGTGCAGCAACCAGGACACATACGCACCTCCGGCTTCCCACCCACAGACACGGCCAATTGTGTCAATAGGGACGGCCGACCAAGCCGGAGGTAACACGGGGATTTGAACCGGCGATCCCTGTGTCGGTAGGCAACGGAATAGACCGCTACGCTACCCGGACGCCCCAGTGCACTTTACATTAAAGTACACAGATTAAAAAAAAGAATGCAATGACAGAAGAAGACAAGAGGCAGGGTAAATAAGTAAACTAAAACATGTTAAAAATGATAATAATAATAATAATTGTACCATAAAGGGATTGGTGGTACACCAGAAGAAGCTATAATCTGTGGGGAAATTAAAATTGTAATTCATTTTATGCTTAATTGTCCCTTATTTAATGAGCTTGGTGTGTGCTTTTTCAAAGAAGGACTTCTTGTTCTGCTAACTTGTTTTGGCTAGACAGCGATGAACGCCTTCACGTGTTTTTCAGAAAAGGCTGTTTTTCAGATGGTGGCTTCATTTCTAAATACTGATGAAAACAGTAGTGAACTGAATCTGGTTCTCCAGTTTGTTTGGGGATATGTTCCTTTCATCCACACTGCAGCCCCATGTAGGAATGTGACTTTCTAACCCAGTTAGGACAGAGCACCTAGATGGCATTACTCCCAACTCAAATCAAATCAAATCTGAATGGACCCAAAATGGGGTCTTATCCGTTTGTCTGTCCCTCCGTCACTCTTCTCCCCCCTCACCAGGTGCTGCAAATCTCGGGAAGGGAATTGGAGGAATGTTCTTCTCCCGCTTCTCCCGCTCCAGTGGCCATGTGGGCGGGGTCGAGGAGGAGCCGTCTGACTCCGATGGCGGGGCCTCCGAAGTGGAGAACGCAGGCTCCGGGGAGGAGGGGGCTGCGGCCGAAGGCGAGGAGAAAGAGAAGCAGAGGGAGGAGGACACGGAGGAGATTGAGCCCGTCATGTCCCAGTCCACCTCAGCCATCATGGACAGCACCTCCTGTAAGTGCAGTTCAGAGGCAGAGAAAGCTGGTAATACTGTCTTAGAAAGACTTCTTCACCCACTGAAGCCAAAACTCTCCTGTAAACTAATTTGGTTGTTTGACTGGTTTTGAGGCTGTTGCTCATGCTGGAAGGCACAGGACTTACAGCTGCAAAAAGGACAAATCAAGTAAAGTTTACTTTATTGTCATGTACAAATAAAGGTACCATGTAACTTCAAATGCTGTAAAATGCATATGCCCTGGCTCTCTCAGCCCTTAAAACTATATATAGAGAAATAATAAACAATAACAAAAATAAAAAACAAGAAATCACACAAAATGATAATATAATAATGATAATAATATAATAATAATAAACATTTTATTTAAAGGCAGCTTTCATGACATTAAGGTCGCCTTACTTCAAATACAATAAAACAAAGAAGTAAAAAACATTAGTGCAAGCAACAGTAAAACACACTATAAGCAATAGAGCATATATCAGCAGGAGTTAAAAAAACAAAAACCAAAACAAAAGAGGAACTAGATGCTGTTATTCCTGTTAAAGTAAGTATGATGTTTAAAAATGTGGGTTTAAGAGCAGTTTTGAATTGGAGGATGTGGCGGGGAATGGAGTTCTGGTGCAGCATAGGAGAAAGCCCTGGCACTCATTATGCTGAGGTTGATGGCTGGTAGTGCCAATAGACCTGCTGGTGAAGACCGCAGGGAGCGAGGTGGAATGCAAGTCCGAAGGAGGTCTATGAGATTAAGCAGGGGGTGGATTATGAAGAGATTCGAAGGTTGACAATGAAATTTTCAAATTAATCCACTGTGACACAGGAAGTCAGTGTAATTGAATCAGCAGGGGAGAGACATGGTGAATTCTGGATGAGTTGAAGTCGATGAATAAGTTTGTTGGGGAGGCCTGCCAGGATCGCATTGCCGTGGACGAGTTGATGATGGAGGTTATCAGGGAGATGGTAGAGGGCAGGCATGTTTTAACTAAGGTTGTGGGAATTGGATCCAGGTGAAATGTGGAGGTATTGGATTTAGTAATATGTTCAATAGGACAGTGGATGGGTCAGTTTCATGGCACTTGCTGATGGTAAGTCAGTCTGCATGATGTTAGCAGAGGCCAGCTGCTCATTAATGGTACTAATTTTGGAGTTGAAAAACTTAAAGCAGAGCATTGTTCATTAGAAAGGTTATTCTTCATATTGGTTTCAGGTGGATTTAGTAACCTTTTCACTGTGGAGAAGAGGGTTCTAGTATTCCCTTCACCTGTACTGATGATATTTGCATAATAGGATGTTTTAGCTATGGAAAGAGCATTTTTGTAATGGGGTATATGATCAGAATACATTTGTTTGTGAACAGCAAGTCCAGGCTTGGTGCAAAGCCTCTCCAGGTACCAACCTATAGTCTTGCGCTGACGTAATTCAGGTGTGTACCAGGGAGCAGTATGGGCAAATAAGACAACCCGTGTTGTCAGAGGAGCTAAAGTATCAAGTGCGGAAGATGAACTATCATTGTAGTAGTCCATTATATCCAGGAGTGAGGAGGTGGGAGCAGCAATGGGGTTTGAGGTAATTAAACTGCTGAGGTCATCTGGATTAACATGTCTAACGTTGCAGTATGATATGATACGATGCACCCTTGATTTACTGAGCAGTAGGTTGGTGTTTAATAACACAGCTTTATGGTCAGAGATGGGTACTTCAGCAGAGGTGATGTTATATGGTGTGTTGCCAGAGCAGCAAACTACGTTAAGTATATGACCCTTGGTTTGGGTTGTAAAGTTGACATATTTTGTTGGATGAAAGTAATCTAACATTGCTTTAAAATCTTCAGTGAACATATTGTCAGTGGTATCAAAATGAACACTTAAATCCCCCATTAGGATTATACTCGGAAACTAAGGGTGGTTAAAACTGTCGAGAATTCGTTGATAAAAATATTTGAGGCCTTAGGTGGTCTGTGCAGAGCAGTAATAATGATGGATGTAGGTCCAGAGAGCTTAACAGCCAGCAGTTCAAATGAAGATTGATCAAGTAAAGGGGCATTAGTTTTATATACTCACGATAGATTTAAGTGATAAAGGACAAAAAAATGAGAGCAGATTATGTTTGACAGATAGAAATAACAAAGGGCTGTGAACATCTAAATCCAGAAGACTTGTGCAGTTATAAAAAATCAATAGACTTTGAATGTTGGCACTATGACTGGTAAAGGCAGAGAGCTGGCTGATATGATGGAGAGAAGGAAGGTAGATATACTGTGTGTGTAAGAGAGCAGGTGGAAGGGGAGTAAGGCCAGGAGCATCGGAGGAGGGTTCAAACTGTTCTACCATGGTGCGAATGGGAGGAGTAATGGGGTCGGGGTAATTCTGAAGGAAGAGTATGTCAAGAGTGTGCTGGAGGTGAAGAGTGTCAGACAGAGTGATGAGTATGAAGCTGGAAATTGAAGGTGTATTGCCGAATGTTATCAGCACATATGCCCCACAAGTTGGGTGTGAGATGGAAGAGAAAGAAGAATTCTGGAGTGAGTTGGGTGAAGTGGTGGAGAGGGTACCCAAGGAGGAGAGGGTGGTGATTGGAGCAGACTTCAATGGGCATGTTGGTGAAGGGAACAGAGGTGATGGGCAGGTATGGTGTCAAGGAGAGGAATGTGGAAGGACAGATGGTGGTTGATTTTGCGAAAAGGATAGAAATGGCTGTGGTGAATACATATTTCAAGAAGAGGGAGGAACACAGGGTGACGTACAAGAGTAGAGGAAGGTGCACGCAGGTGGGCTACATCTTATGTAGAAGGTGAGATCTGAAGCGGATTTGAGACTGCAAGGTGGTGACGGGGAGAACGTAGCTAGGCAGCATCAGATGGTGGTCTGTAGGATGACTTTGGAGACCAAGAAGAGACCAAGAGGGTGAAGGCAGAGTCAAGGATCAAATGGTCGAAGTTGACGAAGGAAGACTGTTGTGTGGAGTTCAAGGAGGAGTTAAGACAGGCACTGGGTGGTTGTGAAGAGTTGCCGTATGGCTGGACAACCACTGCAGAAATAGTGAGGGAGACAGCTAGGAAGGTACTTGGTGTGTCATCAGGACAGAGGAAAGAAGACTTGGTGGTGGAATGAGGAAGTACAGCAAATTATACAGAGGAAGAGGTTGACAAAGAAGAAGTGGGATAGTCAGAGAGATGAAGAAAGTAGACAGGAGTACAAGGAGATGCAGCGTAAAGCAAAGAGAGAGGTGGCAAAGGAAAAGGTGTATGGTGAGTTGTAAGAGAGGTAAGGCACTAAGCAGGGAGAAAAGGACTTGTACCAGCTCGCAAGCCAGAGGGACCGAGCTGGGAAGGATGTGCAGAGAAGGTCAGAAGGAGTTGCATTGTGTCTTTGTGAATTTAGAGAAAGCATATGACAGGGTGCCGAGAGAGGAGGTGCGGTGTTGTATGAGGAAGTCGGGAGTTCCAGAGAAGTATGTAGGAGTGGTGCAGGATATGTGTGAGGGAAGTGTAACAATGGGGAGGTGTGCGGTAGGAGTGACGGATGGGTTCAAGGTGGAGGTGGGATTACATCAAGGATCGGCTCTGAGCGCTTTCTTGTTTGCAGTGGTGATGGGACAGGTGGACGGACGAGATCAGGCAGGAGTCTCCGTGGACGATGATGTTCGCAGATGACATTCTTCTTATTTTTTGCCTTGTCTGGTTTTATTTCTCTGTAAAGCACTTTGTAACATTGTGTTATAAAAGTGCTACGTAAATAAGTTATTATTATTATTATTATTGTCAATATTAAACCAGTCTTCTGTGCAAAAAAAGGTACAATACAAAAAATATAGACAATGTACAACATACAATCCTCTGTATAAAATACACACCGTATACAACAGCAGCAGCATCAAAAATGGTGGGGAGGTTACACAATGAAAATCTTGGTTGTTAAGGATTAGGAATACTGTGCATGTGCAAACATATTATGAACGGATGACACTGGCATGTACAGTAAAAGGGGGATATTAACAGAAGTGGACATATAGAGTACCACACGAAGATATTCTCACTGACACCAATGTATTGCGAGTATTGCACATAAATATAATTAGGCTACATGACCATAATGAATACACAACACATGCAATATGACCAATGGGGGTGACTGTCACCCCAAATGCCGGATGTGGGATTGTTATGCCGATGACACCCAGCTGATCTTGTCCTTCCCTCCTTCTGACACACAAGTAGAGACACGCATTGCTGCCTGCTTGACTGACATCTCAGAGTGGATGGCGACACACCACCTGAAGCTCAGTCTGGACAAGACAGAGCTGATGTTCCTCCCGGGGAAAGGTTGCCCGCACCGAGACCTGGCCGTCACCATTGGCAACACCGTGGTGACGCCAACTCGGACTGCGAGGAATCTGGGTGTGATCCTGGACGACCAACTGTCGTTTGCTGCAAACGTTGCGTCGGTTGCTCGCTCCTGCAGATTTCTCCTCTATAACATCAGGAGGATTCGCCCCTTCCTCACCGAGGAGACGGCACAGGTGCTCATCCAGGCTCTGGTCATCTCCTGGCTGGACTACAGCAACTCCCTCCTTGCTGGCGCCCCGGCGTCGGCCATCAGACCTCTGGAGCTTGTTCAGAAAGCTGCAGCTCGTCTGGTGTTCAACCGCCCTAAGTTCTCCCACACAACTCCCCTTCTCATGTCCCTACACCGGCTCCCAGTAGCTGCTCGCATCCGGTTTAAGACTCTGGTGCTAGCCTACAGGGCAGTGAAAGGAACAGCTCCTTCCTATCTCCAGGCCATGGTCAAGCCCTACACCCCCGCCCGACCACTTGGCTCTGCTGCCTCGGGACGCCTGGTTGCCCCGTCGCTCAGAGGCCCCTGCTGCCGATCGACCCGGTCCCGGCTCGGTTCTGTCCTGGCCCCACAGTGGTGGAATGAACTCCCCACTGACGTCAGGACAGCGGAGTCGCTGCCCATCTTCTGGTGCAGGTTGAAAACTCACCTCTTCAAGAACTACTCCCCTGTTACTTGCTCTTAGCACTTATTGTATTCACTCATTTAAAAAAAAAAACTTTCTCACGCTTTTACTTTAGCACTGGTTTTGCTCTTGGATGCTTGTTTAGAGAGAAGATGCACTTATGACCTCCGATGACTAGTAGTTCTCCGGATTTCCTACGTTAAATGATGCACTTACTGTAAGTCGCTTTGGATAAAAGCGTCGGCTAAATGACTGTAATGTCATGTCATGTAATGTAATATGTGTTTTGGGTGGTTCAGGATGTGGTTTGCTGTCTGTCGGCGGAGGAGGCCGAGACTCGGAAGGTCCTTGTCTGGTTTTATTTGTACATTTCTTTGTGTTCCAGTGGAGTTGGAGAGACGCATCGACTTCGAGCTGCGGGAGGGTCTGGTCGAGAGCCGCTATTGGTCCGCGGTGACCTCGCATACGGCGTATTGGTGCTCCCACGACGTGGCGCTCTTCCTCCTCACCTTCATGTACAGACAGCAGGATCCGCCTGAGACTGCAGAGGACAACCCCGAGTCCTCATAGCCCATCGCAATAATACACATACACGCATGCACACACACACACACACACACACACACACACAACATAACACACACACACACACACAAAAGGGTTGGGGTTACTTTGCTTTCCATTCACTCAATTTCAGATTCAGTTTGAGGAAGCTGAAGATGTCAGTGATCCGGTCTTCTGGATTTCTTTTTCGAGATTGGACACAAGCACCATTTCTATCATTTCAACGTGAAGGGCTTTAAGGACCTGCCTTAACCTACTTTTCTGTTTTTTTTTCAGGTATCATAATATATTTTGAATTTGTGCTAGCGATAATTTTTTTTTTTATATATATATATACTTTGTGTCTCTTATTTCAAACGGCATCTAATTTTGGAACCAAAAAGCTCTTCAGAATGTGAACCGAGTCTGTGATTCACGCACCGATTGCCAAAACCGTCGTCCTCGGACCGCTTCTTTGACGGCTTTGAATAATGTCGCACAGCTTTTTTCATGGTCAGACTTCCAGTTTCACTCACCGCACGAGTTGGCTGAATTGAAGGTTAATGGACTCCAATCCTGACAGGGATGCATGCATTCAAGACCACCTGTACCTCAGAACACACAGATACACACACACACACACACACACATGCACACAAAGTCAATTTCACAAGGAAAATCTCATTTGCCCCCAGCTCTCATGCTCTCACCTTAACTGAACTTGACCTTTGAACCGAGCAGAACTGTGCATTCAGGGTCGGCCCGCCTCTTCCACAGCCTGTCCCCCTGCTGCTCCCCCTCTTCTCTCTCCTCTCCTAAACACCCAGCTGATGTCTCTCCTGTTCAGCCTGCTATAGCGATGGCGGTCGCTCCCTCGCCTCCTACCGGGGCCACGGCGGGCGTCGCTCGTTCGTCTGTTGACTTTCTCGTTGCCCGGGGTTCGGCGGCGGCCGTCGAGGTGGTCCTGGAACTAGCTGTGGCGGAAGGCCTCGATAGTTCAGGGTCTCGCCTCACGGAAAACGCGTCACGACGTGTCTGGAGGATCCGAGGCCTCGGACCAGGGCGTGGGAGGGCCACGCCGTCGTTCCGCCTGTCACACGACAGTGTGGCGTGATTGGCGGTGAGATGGGTGTTTAGTTCCCGAGGCGGACTCTGCACTGCGTCTGAGTCCTAAAAGTCAAGAAAACCGGAATGCGTGAAAGAGAAGCCGGCAGCCTGACCGGGGGTCTCTGTGGTCCGCTTTGCTTTTCCCGCGTGGCGAGCCGAACCACGTGTCGCGTTTACATTCGCTGCAGGCTTTCCCGCTTCGCTTTTGTTCAGGAATGACAGCGGCAAACACTTTGGCCTTGGAAGACTTGGAGGCTGATGAACGACCTGTTGTTCGCCCGTCGCCAGCAGACGGGTTGGGCTCTCAAAGCTGCGGTGGTGCGGATCGGTTCTGAAACGAGCCCAGCCTCAGTTGAACTGTGTCACGAGCTCTTCACGCCAGAACGCCACGCTGCACGTGAATTTATATCTTAAGGCGCTTTCTGGCAGTCACGTGTAAAAGGAGCTGAATCACCGCGTAGCCATCGAACCTAGGGCCGGCCGTATTTGCATATTGTAACGCGCACGGATAAGTAGACACGTTAGCCCTTGGCTAACGGGTCGGGCCCTTTAGTTAACGTTGTCGCCCGCTGTGCAGGAGATACGGGTTCGTGTCCCGGCTGTGGCGACGCTGCCCCCCCCCCCTGAATTCGCTGCAATATATATATATATATATATATTTTTTTTTTTTCTTCCGATTTTTCCCCCCAATTTAGTGGCCAATTGATCCCTATTTTAATTCAAACACCCACCCTCGTATTGCATGCGTTCGCCAACTGCGTCTCTCCGGCCGGCAGTCTCGAAGGAAAGCGCCTCCCCACTTTCGTGACAAGGCGAATCCAAGCCGAACCACTGTTTTCCCGACACACACAGAGACGCATTCACATGACGAACACAAGCCGACTCCGCCCCCCTCCCGAAGACAGCGTTGCCAATGATTGCTGCTTCATCGAGTCCGGCCATAGTCGGATCTGACGAGACCGGGGCGCGAACCCCAGTCCCCAGTGGGCAATTGCATCGACACCAAGCCGATGCTTAGACCGCTACGCCACCGCGGACCTTCGCTGCAATATATTTCCACGAGTTTTGTTTTAAGCCGGGTCGGGGTGCCGGGTTGTGGTTTACCTCTGAGAAACGCCACAGAGATCGAGGGTCACAATCACAGTCGAGGTTTTTGAACCTAAAGATTTAATTTAGGGGAGACGGGATAGAAACACAAAGGTTTCTTCTTGAAAAGGGTTAACCAGGGCGTCCGGGTGGCGTGGCGGTCTGTTCCGTTACCTACCGACGCCTGACCAGGCCGGAGGTAACACGGGGATTCAAACAGGCTATTTCCTGTTACCTCCTGCTTGGGTGGGCGTCCCTACAGACACAATTCGCCGTGTCTGCGGGTGGGAAGCCGGATGTGGGTACGTGTCCCGGTCGCTGCACTAGCGCCTCCTCTGGTCGATCTCCCCACGCGCTACGTCCCCCTGGTGAAACTCCTCAATGTCAGGTGAAAAGAAGCGGCTGGCGACTCCACGTGTATTGGAGAAGGCATGTGGTGGTCTGCAGCCCTCCCCGGATGGGCAGAGAGGGTGGAGCAGCGACCGGGACGGCTCGGAAGAGTGGGGTGGGGTAATTGGCCGTGTGCAATTGGGGAGAAAGGGGGTTAACCAAAACGGTGGAAAATAAGTTTAGGTGTTGACCCCCAGCCTGAAAGAAAGTCGTAGCTCCTATGGATTAGGACTTCAGATGTCATGGGGGGGGGGGGGGCACAGTACTGGTCTTGGTGGCGGTGTGCCGATGCGACACTGAAATTACCGTGAGGATAAACCTCTCATGTGTCCGGTTTAAAGAGGCAGGCGATCCCATTTCACAGACAAATGGAAAGGAAGAGTTTACGCTCAATGAAAACAAATGAGCTCCAGTGGACGGAGGGATGGGAGGAGCCAGGAGGGGCAGAGCTCCCGGGCTGAAACGGAAGTCATGGATTTATTTGTATCAGTGATAATGACAGACTACCTGCAGCGATGCTGATCGGACTTGAGGTTAAACCCCTCCACTGGCCAACAAACGCAGCGAGCGTTATCTGCCAGTACCGTTTGGCCCCTTGGCCAAGGCGTGACGAAGAGCCGCGTACACGATACTACTGACTGACTACAGCTCATCCGGGTGGTGTTTTATATATATGGTTCATATTTATTTATCTTGTCTCATTGCATTTGGAAATCCACCATTTCCTGCTTCATCAAAGTCAGACAGTTTCTGATCTGGGTTCAGGCCAAGCAGGACGTGAGTGCGGCCTCGCGCGGCGGTTTTGGCCTCGCTGTGTTTCGGGTGGAGATGAGCAGAGCGCCGCCTGCCGACCCGCCACTTCTCATTCTGCACCACGCCAGCTTTCCCCTTTACGCCGTGCTACAGACCAACCATGAGTCCCGCTGGCTAGTTTTATTTCTACATAATTTATGAGTCTCTCTTTATTTATTCATTTGTTTTTGCTTTTCTGCTTTGCTGTTAGATTTTCTAGATTTTTCTTTTCCCTTTCTTTTTGTTTTCCGGTGTTCTCGTGCGCCTCCGGAGGCTTGTCGAACTCTCTCTTACTCAGGAGCAGGGCGGGACCAGCTATAGAGAACTAACTGGTTCGTCCCAAAGTCCCACCTTCCGGTTCCGCCAGCCTGCAGGAGCCGCTCGGAGGAGACTAGCCTCTCCAGAAGACGGCTGCTTACCTACCAGCATGGGTTTTAGAGGAGGCCACAGCTTTCAAAGCGCTTCGCCGTATGCAAAGTGTCCCTAAAGTCCCACTCTCTTTCAGGATGAACTCTGAAGTCCTCCGCCTCTGACCTCGGAGCGACAGGAAGTAGTTTGGTCGCTGCTGCGCGCTGGTTGGTGGATCAGCCGCGTCGGTCGCCCGTTTGCTAACGGTGAGCTGTTTAGCGGCCGGCCGGCGGGCGTCCCTGTCCCTGTCCCTGTCCCTGTCCCTGCTCCTGCTCCTGTGTCCGTCATCCTCAGATGCCTTTCAGTCCTCCCTCCGGTGCCAGACAACTGACCAGTCGTTGTGTTTTAAATCCACGTTGTCCCTGTTTACATGTCCGGCTGTTCCACGTCAGAGAGACAGCTTAGGCCTATCCCCCGTTAATGTGCCATACGGAAGTGACATATACAGTGTGTTGTGTCTTAAGTCCCCACAGGGGGGAGTACTTTGTCCCACAAATGAGTCTGTTGTCCGCTACTCCCCCCCCCCCCCTCCCCTCCCCTTCCTCCACTAACCTGTACCTTGAGTTGTAGTACGTGAGCATGGACCCAGTCTCGAGTCCGCCGTCTCGTCTCAGACGTCGCAGCATAACGACTCGGCCCCAACTCGGTCTGGGCCGCCGAGGACCCCGTGGTGGGTTTTCAAGACCGGCTGAGTACAAGGGTTTAATTAACTTTGTTGTGGTCATTATTTTTCAAATGAATACCAAACGTCCCCCGAGGAGATCAATATAGAGTACTCTCATCTGTTTTGGGGTTTTTTTTATGTACCGTTATTAATTTTTATCCCTGAAACCTTGGAAAATTGGAATCTGCGACATTCCTTCCTTGGCGGAGGGAGAACGGCTTACAACGTGACGGTGTAGTGACCTCTTCCTACTACAGTTATAGTCCTGCTGTTTAACTGGACTTGTACTATTCTGGTGTCGGTCTTTACACAACTTCCGACCCCACTGGACTTGAGTTGCACTTCCCTCCTAAAAGTCTCAGACGAGAGGGCGTCCGGGTGGCGTGGCGGTCTATTCCGTTGCCTACCAACACGGGGATCGCCAGTTCGAATCCCCATGTTACCCCCGACTTGGTCGGGCGTCTCTACAGACACAATTGGCCGTGTCTGTGGGTGGGAACCTGGTTGTGGGTATGTGTCCTGGTCACTGCAGTAGCGCCTCCTCTGGTCGGTGGGTGCACCTGTTCGGGGGGGAGGGGGAACTGGGGGGAATACTGTGGTCCTCCCACGCGCTACGTCCCCCTGGTGAAACTCCTCACTGTCAGGTGAAAAGAAGCGGCTGGTGACTCCACATGTATATGGGAGGAGGCACGTGGTAGTCTGTGGCCCTCCCCGGATCGGCAGAGGGGGGTGGGGCAGCGACCGGGGCGGCTCGGAAGAGTGGGGTAATTGGCCAAGTACAATTGGGGAGAGAAAAAACATCTTTAAAAAAAAAAAACAAGTCTCGGACGTGACTCGGACTCGGACCTGGTGTCTCGTGACCTCACGGCTACATCTCGCCCCGTGTTGCCTTGGAGCTCTGGGTCAGCGTCCTTTCACCCGACTGTTCCTACAGAAGAGTTTCGTTGCAGACTGGCCTAATGTCGAGAGGGACGAAGCCAACCTGTTTCTTTGCATGAAGCGGTGAAGGGGGTGGGGGGGGGGTGTTGTGTAGGAAACTGCTCCGCTGCGAGGTGCAACGTGGCCTGCAGGGGCCTTATGGCCCAGTGTTCACTCTCAGAGGAAGACAAGAAAACCAAAATGGACGGGAAAGAAAGAACCGTCCTTCATCGACTGACTAAAAGGAGAGTTAAGCGGGCCTCGCCTTGCACAAGAGAAACACTTGTTTTTGCTGCCATGCTCATCCCCTCGCCCCTCGCTCGGTGTGTGCCGTTCCCTCTCGGGTGATGTGGTGCTTTACCTCAGTAAATACTGTTTTGTTTTGTTTTGTTTTTCATTAAAATATATTTCCGCACCTTCCTCTCAGTGGTCTCCAGTGATTAATTCGGTGACTTTAATTCATTTGGAGCCCAAAGTGATTCATTCTAAGCCCACGTGTGACAACTAGGAACCCCGGTGGTGTGTATTAGGGGCCCCCGGCGTCGCTTCTAGCAGGGGTCCCAGAATCCATTGAGGCAGAACTGAGCGGTCGACATGACCGAAATGATACCAAGTTGAAAACACTGATGGTTGATGAACCTTTTTGCAGTGGTCCTGTGATCCAGGCGTCTCTATCACAAGGTAACAGTGCCATGAAAAATTACCCACCCCCCCTCCTGATTTACTCTTATTTTTGCATATTTGACACACTTCATTGGCTCAGATCTTCATACAAAATGAGACGGAACATGAAGAGAACCCAAGTAAACGCCAAATTCCGTTTTTAAATTAGGATTTTAATGATTAAGGCAAGAAGTTAACCAACAGCCACCGACCCTGTGTGGAAAAAGTAATTGCCCCCTTAGTTACTCAATCTACCAGTTAACCAGATTTAATTGATAGCAGGGTGTCTCCCCGCCTGCCACCCAATGACATCTGGGATAGGCTCCAGCGTCCCCGTGACCCCGAGAGCCGGATCAGCGGTTCGGATAATGGATGGATGGATGGATTCATGTAGAGCAGACACACCCAGGCCTGATCGCTGACAGCCCTGTTGAATCTAAACATGACTCATGTATAACCTCCCCATCAACGTGAAGTAGGCTGCAAGCTCTGGACCAGCAGCACACTATGCTGCCATCGAAAGAAACAAAGGAAGAGATGAGCAAAAAGTTGCTGAGATATCAGCCTGGGAAGGGTTACAAAGCCATTTCTAAGGCCCCGGGACTCCAGCGCCCCACAGTGAGAGCCATTGTCTCCAAATGGAGAAAACTGGGAACAGTGGTGAATCTTCCAGGAGTGGCTGGCCAACCAAACTTCCTCCAAGGACACAGTGATGACTCATTCAGGAAGTCGCAAAAAAACCCCGGATGATGTGAAGACCTGCAGGCCCCTCTAGAAGACCTGCAGGCCCCTCGAGCCTCAGCTAAAGTCATCATTCATGATCCCACAATAGAGAGGAAAGGCCGGGGGAGACCATGCAAACTGCCCCAGTGCCAACCCCGCCTCAGGCCGCAATCAAACCAAGGACCGAACCCCTTAAGAAATAGAAATAAGCACAAAAATGGAACTCTTGGGAGAGTTACAAGGAGAAAACCACTGCTAACTAAGAGAAACACTGGTGCTCAAAAGCACACTGAGGACCCCCAAGCCTTCTGGGAAAATGTTCTGACAGACGAGGCAAAAGAAGCTCTCGGGAGACACGGGTCCCCTTATGTCTGGGGTAAAGTGAACACAGCATTTCACAGTAAAAACATCATACCAGCAGTCAAACATGGTGGTAGCAGTGTGATGGTGTGGGGATGCTTTGCTGCCTCGGGGCCTGGACGACTTGCCATCATTGACGGAACCATGAATTCCGCTCTCTACCAGAACATTCTGAGGGAGAATGTCCGGTCATCAGTCTGTGATATGAGGCTGAGGGGTATATTTGGGTTGTGCAGCAGGACAATGATCCAAAACACAAGAGTAAGTCCAGCTCAGAAGGGCTCAAAAGAAACAAAATGGAGGTTTTGGAGCGGCCTAGTCCAAGCCCTGACTTGAGCTCAGTGGAGATGCCGTGGCGGGACCTTGAACAAGCGATGAAAACCGTCCAGTGTCGCTGAATTACAGCAATTCTGCAAAGAAGGGTGGGCCAGAACGCCTCCACAGCGATGTGAACGACTGATCTCCAATTACAGGAAGTGGTTAGCTGCAGCTGATGCTGCTAAAGATGGCACAACCGGTTATTAAGTCCAGGGTGTCTCCCCGCCCGCCGCCCAATGACTGCTGGGATAGGCTCCAGCATCCCCGCGGCCCTGAGAGCAGGATAAGTGGTGTGCATGATGGATGGATGGATGGATGGATGGATGGATGGATATGGGTGTTGGATAACCTTTTCCTTCAATAAATGAAATGATCATTTAAAAACTGCATTTTGTATTTACTCGAGTTCTCCTCGTCTTTTGTATGACGCTCCGAAACCACCAGTGTGACGGATAGAGGGCATCAGGAAGGGGGCAAATGGGGTTTATTTTCCACCGCCCTGTATTACAAACGCATCCTCATTGCAATGCAAGTTAACAGCTTTAAACTGCAGAAGGTTCGAGAGAATCGTGCGTCAGAAACGTGTACACACATACTGGCATGAATAGCCTGCATGCACACACACACACACACGCACACACACACACACACAAACGTGCAACATATACAACCGTACATGGATAAATAGCGGATGTATGTGCCTTTCTCACACCGGCTGAGTCTTGTCACTCTTGTGTTTTAGCGCGTGTCCTTGTCACTGAGATTGATTTGAATCTTTGCCCTTCTCATTCTCCCTGAATGGGGTCCAGTCAGGCGGCGCTCCGACCACGTGACCGGCCAGACCAAAAAGGGAAGGTTTGTGGTTTGTTTGCGCCTTCAGCGCGAGGCACGCCGTCTGCTGTGCCGGGGCATGACGGGACTTTTTTTTTCTTCCCGCGTTTGAAGTTCGCGTGCGCTTATAAAAAGAAAAAAAAAGAAAGACCCGGGACGTCCTGCGTGCGAGGCGGTGGAGCGCTCGATCCCCTAAAGCGCGAGCTCTTATTTTTATTTTTATTTTTATTTTATTTTTCCCGGTGGAGAAGAACAGGTAAGGATAAGCAGTCTTGAGTTTTACTTCTTTTCTTTTTCTTTTTTTAACTCACTTAATCATTCAAATGTGGAGTTGTGTCATTTACCCGCGACCACCGCGTGAAGGTCCTAACAGGTCCTAACAGGTCCTAACCGCATTGCATTAACCTGCCGAGTCACGTGGGGAAGATTTACCCGCGACCACCGTGTGAAGGTCCTAACAGGTCCTAACGGGTCCTAACAGGTTCTAACAGGTCCTAACCGCGTTGCATTAACCTGCCGAGTCACGTGGGGAAGATTTACCTGCGACCACCGCGTGAAGGTCCTAACGGGTCCTAACAGGTTCTAACAGGTCCTAACCGCATTGCATTAACCTGCCGAGTCACGTGGGGAAGATTTACCCGCGACCACCGCGTGAAGGTCCTAACAGGTCCTAACAGGTTCTAACAGGTCCTAACCGCATTGCATTAACCTGCCGAGTCACGTGGGGAAGATTTACCCGCGACCACCGCGTGAAGGTCCTAACAGGTCCTAACAGGTCCTAACAGGTTCTAACAGGTCCTAACAGGTCCTAACCGCATTGCATTAACCTGCCGAGTCACGTGGGGAAGATTTACCCGCGACCGTTGTTGACGTGTGACGGGTTTCAATAAGTTTTTAGAACAAACGTGTTTTTAAACCACGGGCGGATCTAGGGGGGGGGAGAAGGGGGGGCGTAAATAATCATAACGACAATAATAACGACGGTAGTAGATGGTGATTTTGTGTTTGCGGTCAGGTCACATGACAATAGATACTCCCAAGATAACCGTATTGATCTCAGATTGGCATTCCTTCATGAGAGTTTATAATCACAGGGGACCACAAGTTGTTTCCAGATATTTCGTTACTGCGCCTCAGAGCCGTATGCAAATACAGTAATGAGCATACTGTCAAGGGGAAGACTGGAAAAGTGGCTTATGAACAATATTTTCAATTCTCTATGACGTCAAACACGTTTCTTCTTCTAAAGAGCAAGGAGGGGTAGGAAGCGCCGCGTGGGTCCAGTGGCTTAATGGTGACAGGTGCTCTTCAGTATGGTGGCTAGAGAAATATGGAAAAATGACTGAAAACTGAGGCCCTCCGTGAACCTGAAAGAAATTGAATTTATTCACCCAAGGGCAAGGCAACAAGACTGACGCGTTTCGACTTTCGTCTTAATCCAAGTTGACTCGGATTAAGAACCTCCATTTCTTTTGGTTTACGGAGTGCCTCGGTTTTCGGTCATTTTTCCACGTTTCTTATTCCGTTTGTCATTTGGATTAATCGTGTCTTTACATCCTCTTGGTAACCGAATAAGCCGCAATTGTACCGTAAAGAAGAGTCTCCAAATTTTGACGAAACAATTTGCCACCCCTTCAGAAATCCCTGGCCTATCTTTTGGCCACCCCGTCAGCGTCTCCTGTTGGCACCATTGTTTTAAGCGGCTGGCTCTGGGGTCATAGGTCATCTCCATTTGTCTCGACCTGTTGTGCAGCGTGTCATCGGCCGGGCCTAACAGTCGTGACCTCCATCAATCACCTGTCTAGGTCTCTGGACCACAATGACCCTTCAGTCTGCCATCAACAAAGAGGTTTTCACCCCCCGTGATGAGAGGATGCTGGTGGCAGTGCAGGTGCGGCGGCGAGGAAAGAAAAGGCTTCCCTTCCTGCCCACAGGAGGCAAAGGGGAGTATGCCACCTTCATATGCCTCTCAGGTAAGTCATCCAAACGGTGTTGTTTATCCGGTATCCTGCGATCCTGTTTAGTACATTACAGTCCTCTGAGCTCCGTTGTAGGAGTCAAGATTCGTTGTTTTTTAATTCCAGTCAGTCTCGTTCTTCAAACCAGTCACCGTTTAATCTTTCTTTGAGCTTCAGCTGCTGTTAATTTTTCACATTTTCACTTTGGTCTGATTCTTTGCCTGCTGCCTGCTGTTGCCCTGAAGAGAAGCATTGTTAAGTTTTGGATCACACGACTCCTTGTTTGGGGGGAATAGAGGGTTGGCAGTGCTGGAAAATCCTCAGAGATCACGGCCTCCACACACGTTACTGGGTATGGACGCTAAACTACTGTGTTTTCATCCCGTGAAGCTTTACGGTCACTACCACCTAATGTCGTGGGGAGGGGGACGAAGAGTGAGTTTGACTCCGGCTACAGTTAACCACCATGTTGTCCTGTAAAACACACCTGTTAAAGGGTTTTTTTTGAGGGAGTTGTTCCTTATCCGATGCGAGGTTATAAGGACAGGACGTCGTGTTGCTGTAAAGCCCTCTGAGGCAAATTTGCAATTTGTGATGATGGGCTATACTCCGGGGTGCTCCGGTTTCCCCCCCACAGTCCAACGTCAGCTGAATCGGCCATACTAAATTGTCCCTAGGTGTGAATGTGTCGGCCCTGTGATGGACTGGCGGCCCGTTCAGGGTTTCTCCCCGCCTGCCGCCCAGCGACTGCCGAGATAGGCTCCAGCATCCCACGACCCGGCTTCGGATAAGCGGCTTGGGTAATGGATGCGTGGATGGGCTATACAAATAAAATTGACTTGACTGGACCTGCTGCCTGTGGAATTGGTGGCCCAGTGGTTAGCACTGTTGCCTCACAGCAAGAAGGTCCTGGGCTCGAACCCCAGGCCGTCCCAGGTCTTCTCTGTGTGGGGGTTTGCATGTTCTCCCCGTGTCTGCATGGGGTTCCTCTGGGGGGCTCCAGTTTCCTCCTGCTACCAAAAAGACATGCAGGTTAGGGTTAATACTCCTGCCTGTGCCCCTGAGCAAGGCAATGGAAAGAAGAACTGGAGTTGGTCCCCGGGCCCTGCAGCTGCCCACTGCTCCTATACCGTAGGATGGGTTAAATGCAGAGGAGGAATTTCATTGTAACCTGTACAATGACTGAATGAAGTGGCTTTCTGTCTTTCCTTCTTTCTATCTGACAGTCGGCCTGTGGTGAGGTGAACGTGAAGACCCTGTTAAAAAGCTCCTGGCCAGTAGACACCAATAGATAACTGTTGAGTCATGTAAGAACAGAAGTTTACTTAACTAAAACAGAAATACCAAGGATTCAGTGTATTTGATGATCAAATTAAATGGCCATACAGTTGGGGCGTCCGGGTGGCATGGCGGTCTATTCCATCGCCTCCCAACACGGGGAATCGCCGGATCGAATCCCCGCGTTACCTCCAGCTTGGTCAGGCATCCCTACCGACACAAGTGGCTGTGTCTGCAGGGGGAAAGCCGGATGTGGGTATGTGCACTAGCGCCTCCTTTGGTCGGTCGGGGGGAATAGCATGATCCTCCCACGTGTTGGTGAAACTCCTCACTGTCAGGTGAAAAGAAGCGGCTGGCGACTCCACATGTATCGGAGGAGGCGTGGTAGTCTGCAGCCATCCCCGGATCTGCAGAAGGGGGTGGGGTAATTGGCTGGGTACAATTGGGGAGAAAAGGGGAGCGAGAGAAAAAAAAGAAAAGTCCATGCAGTTCAATAATATAGCGGTACCTCACACCCCGACTTGTATGACCCCTCTCATGTCTGCTTCCCCTCTTTACCCACGTTTTGTTGACATGTCGTTCTGTCTTTTTCTTTGGTGACGCGATACTGTTGACCTTTCTGTGGTTTTCGAGTTCCTTCATTGACAGTTTCGCCCCACGCGACGGGGTTTAGAAATACTGTACAGAACTGCACCCATGCTAATAAGGCCTCTTTGCACTGAGCCCGTGATCAATAACAGGAAGAATGTCGCCGGTATCGAACACCAGCGCTGACTCTGGGTGTGCCATAATAATCTGTTTTTTTCATCTCAAGGTGCTCGCTTTAAAGATTCAGTGTACATTAAATGTGGGAATCTAGCAAAAAAAAAAAAATAACCACAAATTTTTGTTAAAAGTTATTTAGATGTTGAAACACTGTTGGTTATTGTTGAGTTTGAGTCCGGAGGACATTCCGGTACGTCTGTTGTAGTTTAATATTGGTGCCCCGAAGCATCGTCCGGCCTCTCATGGCGACATGTTGGGGACTCTGACAAAAGTTTCTTCAAACCTTTTCAACCTCGTCACATCAAGTCATGGCCCTGTTTACCTCTTTTCAAGTCCGTTCCACAGACATGGAGGCCAAACACGTTCAGCATGTCACAAGAAAAGGGCGTTTCTCGGAGATTTTAAGGTGTCAAAATTGAAACGACAAAAAAAAAGATTGGATATTAGAAATGTGAAACGGCTCTTCAGATTCCCAAACCCATCCCCGCTATAAATGGATGGACAGAAGGGCAAATGGAGAGGTTATTCTTTGTCGTCCTTCTTGAGAAGAGACGCCAAAACATTTATATTCAAATACGAGTTTACCTCCATGCATATTTACATATGTACATCCACGCACACACAGGGGTACGCAGGTAAATCCATCGTCATTGGCGGTCACTCGGGTCGGGTATCAGAATAAGAAACACTTTCTTTGTCGTTTCCGCCAGACCACAGCAGTGCAACACAACGACAAAAACACATATCCAAGAACTACAACAACACACATATCCAAACTAACACATATATCTCATCTAAAACAAAAAAAATATTGTCCAGGAGAAGGAACGCCAGCCAGGATGACTGTCGGAACTGCCGGTCTGCATGGGCTAGCAGTTAGCTTAGCCTGCCCCGCTTCCATGTCCTGTCAGACCGCCCTCGGTGTTTCCTCTTCGGGTGCAGCACTGGTCAGGGCCGTGGTCCTTGGGCCCACAGGATGCAGCAGACCAGGCTCCCCCGCCCAATCCAACGCCAGCTCTCCTGGCCAGACACCTTTGACACACCTCCCTGCACTCCCCAACGACGCCAAAAACACAGTCAAGGCCAGGCGAGGCCGCCGCCAGACCGCCCTCGGTGTTATCGGAACTGCCGGTCTGCATGGGCTAGCAGTTAGCTTAGCCTGCCCCGCTTCCGCGTCCTGTCAGACCGCCCTCGGTGTTACCTCTTCGGGCACAGCTCCAGGTAGGGCCGTGGTCCCTGGGCCCACAGGAGGCAGCAGACCAAGGACGCAGCAGACCAAGATCTCCCAACTGATCCAGCACCAGCTCTCCCAGCCATCAAATGAAGACAAACTTAGATGCAGATGTGGACAAAGACACTGCATGGACGGCATTGGGTGGGGCTGCCACAAACATGAATTCGTGCCATCTTCCCACACTGGTACTGGGTGAGGCCGCTGCAAACGTGAATTTGCTCCATCCTCTTCCCACACTGGAAGCGGAACCTTCCGCTGCCTCCACTTCCGGTATGACTGTCCTCATAATGGGAGGACGCCTGTGCATGACAGCTTTTTACGCAGAGTGGCTGATGCGCCTGCAGCCACCACACGGTCCTCTGGCAGGGGGTGGCCAAAGTCCAACGGCATGGAGAACCAAGACGATTGGGGACCCCCCTCTGTTGCAGCCTTCATCCACCTTCACTGCCGTTGTGACCTGAAGACATCTTCCACCAGTTCTGCCACTGAGGTCTTTGTTGGCTCGCGCTTCGTCTGGAACCTCCCCTTGACCTGTCCACCTTGGGTGACCCTACCAGGAGCCAAGCTCCGGACGGCATAGCTCTTAGGATCATTAGTACACGCAAGCTTCTCCACCATGGCAAGGTGGCGATCCAGGAGGACACACAGGGGTACACAGGTGAAACTATGGTATACTCCAAACATGCTGTTCATTGGGACATGGGTGACATGGGTACACACATTTCCAGCACGGCACATTATTTAAAGCCGTTATAGCGCATGAGGACACTTCTGCCAAAGTAAGCTGGTCTCCAGGTTAAGGAGCTGCATCTATGACCAGATGGGAGTAAAATGAACAATGGATTGAGGGGACACCCGGAGTCATTTGCTATGTCTTCAGTGTTGGAGGTGGGAAGGCCGATGAATTTGGAGACGCTGTGTGTGTGTGATACGGTTGAGTTTGTTCTTGTTAGCGGTTTTGTTTAAGGTATTTTTGTCTTCATCTCTGCAGTGACCAATAAGAGGCCCCCTCAGCTCCTCATCACAAAGGTGAAGCGTTTCAGCGGCTCCTCCGCCTTTACCAGCAGGTCACAGTGGACCGTGGAGCAGCTCCGACAGGTCAACGGCATCAACCCCAACAAGGTCAGCGGCTCTCACACTTTTGTTTCTTGTGTTTCCCTGACATGAATACTATGTTGGGCTCACATTACTGTTTTGTTGCATCTGTCAAAGGTCAGGGCCACGACACCCCGGTCTCTGACCTCCACACCTTTCCGAGGGCTTGTAATGTTAAGTGATCCCAAACTTGAAGCAGCCACTGGAAGTCCTTCCGGTTAACCAACATGACCCACATGCCCAGCGTAGGATCCACGTGTCTGTCTGGCCCCGTCCTGTGGCTTCTGTTTAAACGTCAACCAGTGCTAATAAGATGTGTTGGCCTTTGCAGTGGTCCTCAAGCGCCACCTCTGATCAAACCAAAGCATCAAATTTTCCCCTACAGGCCATTAATTTGCTAAATTACAGGAAAGTCTTGGTTTACAAACATTAGCACATGCACGCTACGATAATGTGATATCATAGTACTTACAAAGTACCACTACACTATATTATACTGAATAAGTTACTCACAAATCTTGAATGTTCAGATATTTTATTGGTTTTCAGTTGGCTTTGCCAATTTCTCCGAGCATACAACAAATTTACAGAGACATGGCACCAAGGGGCGCCCTGCGTGCCAGTTTGGGAACCACTAGGCTAATGCAACTTCCAATTCACAATGCCAGTTTCCTTTGAAATTTTTCAAACAGCCACCCCCGACATCCACCCACCCCACCCCTTAAAAAAACCCCAAAAGATTTCCGTCATAGCTTCACAATTCAGCCTACACTTCTTAACCTTGGGGTTAAAGGTGAAAGGTTAACCCCAAGCCTAGCCTCCTCTGTGTCCGCCTCCCAGGACTGCCCAGAGTTCGACCTGGTGTTTGACAGTGCCGTGGACCAGTGGGTCGCCAGCTCAGCGGCGGAGAAGTGCATCTTTGTCCAAATTCTGTACCACGCCTGCCAGACCTACTGGGCGGGCAAAGCGGGCAGCCTGGGTAAGGTGGGCAGACAGCAGCGCAAAATGAGCCTCAGCCCTCAGGACATCAGAGCCGGCCCCAGCGGTGAGCCAGCGGCGCGCCCTCTTGCCAGGTCTAAAAGCCTGCAGGCGAGGAGGAAGAGCTACGCGCCGCCCAGACAAGCTGAATTCATCAACTGCCAGTCCAAACTGACAGGAGGTACCAAATGAAGATTTTTTTAGGGGGGTGTTTTGCAGCTTATAGAGGGTCTGAAGTTAATTGAAGGATGATGTTGTCGGTCCTTTCTCTTTGTTGTCATTCTACCAGAGGCCTGCACCATGAACCTGGTCATATACCGCTGCAAGGCCTTCTTCAATCGCCTGAAAAACAGGATGGTCACAAACCAAGGTCGACTACAAAGCAGAGGTAAGGAGAGAGACACAGAGAGAGAGTTGAACCTTAAAACAGCTCTTTATTTCACAAAAAGCAAATTTCAAAGCTCCGTGTTGTAACTTTATGGTAAAATATTACATTTTAATTGTTATTAATGTGGCGGCACGGTGGCGCAGTGGTTAGCATAGTCACCTCACAGCAAGAAGGTCCTGGGTTTGAGCCCCGGGGTAGTCCAACTTTGGGGGTCGTCCTCTGTGTGGAGTTTGCATGTTCTCCCCATGTCTGTGTGGGTTTCCACCGGGGGCTCCGGTTTCTTCCCACAGACCAAAGACATGTAGGTCAGGTGAATCAGCCGTACTAAATTGTCCCTAGGTGTGAATGCATATCGGCCCTGTGATGGTCTGGCGGCCTGTCCAGGGTGTCTCCCCACCTGCCACCCAATGACTGCTGGGATACGCTCCAGCATCCCTGTGACCCTGAGTAAGGATAAGCGGTTTGGATAATGAATGAATGAATGAATGAATGTTATTAATGTTATAATCAGGCTGTTTAAGATGCAGTGGCACATTCAGTTTAGCTTAAGACCCTTCGCTAATGCCTATTCTAATCACTGGCGCACTGGTAAGTACACCGGCAGGAAAGGTTGCACAGGAAGTGATGCATTTTACATAACATCCCGTTACCGTTAGTCGACGCCGGAGGCCTGGTGGATGCTAATGCTAATTTGTCTGGTAATTCAAATTTTCTTTTTCTTTTGTTAATATAGTTTATAAAGAACACCAACAATTAAAAAAAAAGTTATTATCCTCACTTGTACACGCTTGTTTGTCGTCTGACGTCATCACAAGTGCGACTTCAATATAAGGCTGCAGTTGCGAATTCTGATCAGGGTGTCGCTATTGAGTCAAGTTATCCCATGCACTTTTAACAATGACTCATCTTTTTTTACATTAACAGTCACTCCTTTACTTTAACACGCCTAAAGAGTCGATCAAAGAGAGAGAGAACGAAAGAGATTTTCTGGTCATCACCCTCTGCCCCCCAAATGGTGGTATGACTGCTCCAATCACATTCTAGCTCTCTCTATCTATCCATCCATCTATCTCTCTCACTGCTCTGGATGCTAGTGTTTTGTCTATTGTCCTGCTGTGCTACACCTCTCGGCTGCAGCACAGAATGGATCCTCTATGATGTGACCGCCGGATGAGAAGAGACTTTGTTTTTTTTACCAGCGGGGGGAGGTTGGCACAATGGCTGGCCTGTAGGAGGCCGGGGCCAGTCAGGAGCACGGTGCACCATTGAACCCAATGACAGACGGGTTGTAATGGGTCGGAGAGGTGCCAGGCTGTAGCGGGTCGCTGAGCTACAAATCAACCTTGGCATGCCTGGGTTTATCCTCCATTAGCCTGTGGAATCTGTCTTAAATGATGTTGATAATGGAAATGATTGATGTTCGGGATGACTTTCTGTTGGCGTTTTATAGGGGAGGTCAGAAGCAGGCTTGTTTTGGATTTGTGGTTTTCTGATGCTACATTTTTATTAATAATAAATAAATAAAGTGTGTATTATTGCTTCAGTGCTGGTGATTAGGGGAAAGATTGCAGGGAAATTCCATGTTTTTACTACCCGGGTCCTATTTTTGTACTTTTTGCCATCCTGGATATCAATTATAATTTTACCCACTGACTTAATTTTGAGATTTTGGACACGGGACCACCACTGGACTCAGCTTTACGACGGTGTCTTACGGGGCAACTGCACATGAGTGTTACTGCACGTTTCAATAAGTCCCAATCTGACCCAATTATCTAAATTTGGAAGTAAAAACAAAAGTGCAAATTAAAAGTCATTACCTTTGAATGTCCAATACCATCAGTGGTGGATGACATTGCTGATCTACTTCCTGGTTCAACTTGCAGGAATGAGAAGCCCGTACTCACTGTAGGTAGTCGTAACCATCCATAAACTAGCCGGCCAGCACAATAGGGAAGTCATAGGTAATGGACAGTCATGGACACAGTCTGACTGAGACACTAGGGGGGTCAGGGTTATTTGTTAAGGCTCATATGACATGGGTTACTGAACATGGGTTCAACCTGCTTGACTGTGTATACCTGGCTATGGTCACAGCTGTTTGCACAAGCCCCAGGTCTGCAGCTTGAGTTCCATCATAAATCATGTTGTAGTTTACAGTGGCGATTCAACATGGCGGATGTTCTCCTGTTTGGTCAACATTATAGGATTTCTTTTTTAGAAATTATTATTCAGTCACCTTATTGAACTTAACGAAACTAGTGCACCTTCGAGGTTGCTTGATGAAAACCTGTGTAGAGTAAACCTATGCTCCCCACTCACACCAAAGCCAAGCAACCCAGGTCAGATGACCTTTGCTGACCTATACATACCAATGACCCACCTTTGGGTTTCCCCATGTCGTCTCTTCAGTCTGAAAGGTGCTTGTTCATCCCCCTGTAGCCAACACACTGGACTAGCCTGTGTGAACAGAGGATAGGTCAGTGCATATTTCTTTTATATAGTTACATCTTCATCCTTAAATCCTTGCTGATTGATTTCTTTCCCCCCTTTGCCTTCATATACAGGTCAGCATGGACAGCGCCCCCCAGGGGGCACTATAGGTAGCGTAGTCCAGAGGGCCAACCTGGCTCTGGGGGAGCGTGGGGAGAAGCTGGGCCGTGCAGAGGACAGGACTGTGGAGCTGATGCACAAAGCCCAGCAGTTTGCAGACACTGCCCATAAGGTGATATGATATTACATTACATTATCACATCCCAACCAGAGGCGGCGCTAAGGCATCAGGTAATGGGGAAGCTAAATTTGCAAAACATTACACGAGAGGTAAAAAATGCTCTGCAACCGACCTGCCTGTTTGCATCTTTGGCATTGAATCGTGACTCATTTCGGCTCCTCTTCACGGGGGGCAGGAACTTTGTTTTACTCTGCCAGGATAGAAACTCAATTCTGAAAAAAGGTGTACTCCTTCCTGCTCATACTGGACAATGATAGAATGACGTGTTTTTGTGGCGTTGTCTTTGAGCACAAGTTTTGTTTTTTGTCATTGCATTGTTTTCCTCTGCAAAGTGCGCACCTGCAAGGGCCAGTCCGATCACCAGTCTCCTCAGGTCCAAATGTCTTGCAGCTTAAGATCAGTTTAGGTCAGTTTACAACTTCACCTCGATTGCTTTTTTACTCCTTTGATAGATTTTTTAAATTTTTTTATCATGGAATCACTCCTACATGTACTTCAGTCCTTTACGTCGCTTGCTAAACTGAACTGGAATGTCAGGGAAGTTCAATTTCTGTCACGACTGCTAAAGAAATAAATGTGAAAGTAGAGATAAAAAGATGAATAACAGACCGCATATGCACGTCAGTGGTCCATCCACGTATTGGATGATTCTTTTAATCGCAGATAGGTAGGTAGGATTTGCATTAAAAACTTTCAGTGATAACCGGCTCTGTGCATAACTGTAGTCCACTGACTTCCGGTTTCTACTGCAGCGGTCATACCAGTTTCCTGTTTGTTGGCGTGTGCTATTGACAATGGCTTATTTTTTGTGATGCCTGCAAGATTTAACATGGATACGTGTCAACATACACAGAATTGTCGACAAACTTTCACCTGCACCTACCAGCAAACGGTGAAAAGTTTCAAGTTGTACATATCAGGTTACATCCACAATTACGAGGATGAGGATACTCATTCTCATAATAAGCCATTGTCAATAGCACACGCCAACAAACAGGAAACTGGTATGACCACTGCAGCAGAAACCGGAAGTCAGTGGACTAGCGCCGCCTGTGTAAATGCACAGAATTAACGTTTTAAATATAATGTTATCTCTATGGATAAATAGCTACAGTGTCGCAGACACTAGCTAACGTTAGCTACCGTTTTATAGAGACTTAGCTGGCTTGCTAGCATTGTGAAGCAGTATCTACGCTCAAGCAACAGTGATACTTAATTTAAAATACACAATTACCAGTTTTTATTAAGTGAAGTTGTAGTTATTTTAAGTAAAACTAAAACTAATCATTCATCTGGCTTTAACTAAAAAAGTCCAAACTCGCGGTAGCTCAGGAGGTTAGCTAGGCTAGCTATCGCCATTGCATCGAAATACGCCCGGCGAGATTTTGCGTCACTTCCGCCCGTGGCTGTATCCCATCTAGTCACAACCCCGCTTGTGACCCCGACCCTCCCGAGGGTCCATCCAAGATGGCGACACGGGCGGCTGGCTGTGAGTTGTGTATTGTCAGTTCTGCCATTGAAGCGCGTCTAAAGAGGAGCACGATAATGCCCTTTCCGCCGCCACTAGCTCTTGAGCAACGGGGGTACAGGAACGGAACCGTGTATTAAATATATGTAAACTAATAATCAGACACGTTAGCCCCTAGCTAACGGGTCTGACCCTTTAGCCGAGCGGTTAGTGACGTCGCCTTGTGGTGCAGTACACCCGGATCGAATCCCGCACCGGGCAAGAAAATATGCGGTTACATTGGTGGCAGCGGCGGGATCCGGAAGTGTGCAGATCCTCAGAAGTCTCTTCGGAGCGCGGGAAGAACAAAGCGCGAGGGCGCGCTTCCGGGAGAGGGTGACGACTGTAAACTACTAATTAGACACGTTATAACATGTCTGGCCCTTTAGCCGAGCGGTTAGTGACGTCGCCTTGTGGTGCAGCACACCTCGTATCGAATCCCGCACCGGGCAAGAAAATATTCGGTTATATTGGCGGCAGCGGCGGGATCCGGAAGTGTGCAGATCCTCAGAAGTCTCTTCGGAGTACGGGAAGAACAAAGCGCGAGGGCGCGCTTCCGGGGATGGTGACGATTGTAAACTACTACTAAGACCCGTCTGACTCTTTAGCCGAACGGTTAGTGATGTCGCCTTGTGGTGCAGTACATCCAGTATCGAATCCCGCACCGGGCAAGAAAATAGCCGGTCATATATATTTGCAAATACTGAAGAGAAGCTTGAGTAAAACTTTTTTTGCGCATACTGAGACGACAATATTCTGTTTTGTCTCCCTCCAGCTGGCCCTCAGGTATTCAAAGTAGACTTCACCCGGGGTGATCTACGGTGTCCTCGCCCGAAAGGACCTTGTGTTTCCCCCCTTCTAACCTCCACACTAACGGCGGCCCTCGGAGACCAGCGACCGCGGCAAAACCCTCCATGAAGACTCGTTTTCTGAGAAGAGGACTCGGGCGCCACCACGGCGGTGGAGTCGAGTACTACATTAGTAGCCGGCCGAAGCGGAAGTAATGGTTGTGGTTCCGGGTCTAACTGGTGACCTTTCACCTTTGGGGCCGGAAAGGAGGGACGCTAGCCTTGAAGTAACTGATCTAACTATGGTTAAGGGCGTGTTGTCGTGTGCCTTGGCTTGCACTTGGACTTGGGGGAGGTTTTTAAAGTTCAGTGCCGTCCGCGCCGGGTGGTTTCCCCGACTTTTCATTGAAGGTGTGTAACTTTATTTAAGTCATTCTTTGCCCTTTTTAAGAAAATGAGCTGCCGCCACTTCCTCACTTTGCATATGTTATTGTCCAAGTGTTCTCGTGCTGACTTTGCTTTTCCAGCCTTTATCTCACACGTGCAGGTTTAGATGTGTTAATTGGTTTTACCACGTGTTTATGTGCTGTGGGTGGTCCACTTCATTTTAAATGGGACCTCAGGGGTTTAATCTAATAATGACCCAGCTGGTCACGGGAGATGCCCAACTCACATGTAATAACCCAAGTGCATGATGAATAACATGAGTGACGGGTTAAAGTCTGTGGTTTGTATAGATTTGGATAGATTGTGTGTGTGTGTTTTTTTTTTTATTTGTTTGTTTGTTTGTTTTTACACCAAATGCATAGAGAGGAAGTGCTAGTTTTCAGTGCTTTTAGTTCTTGGTGTGTGTGTGTGTGTGTGTGTGTGTGTGTGTGTGTGTGTGTGTGTGTGTGTGTGTGTGTGTTTTATTTGTTTGTTTGTTTTTGCACCAAATGCATAGAGGGGAAGTGCTAGTTTTCAGTGCTTTTAGTTCTTGGTGTGTGTGTGTGTGTGTGTGTGTTTTTATTTGTTTGTTTGTTTTTGCACCAAATGCATAGAGAGGAAGTGCTAGTTTTCAGTGCTTTTAGTTCTTTGTGTGTGTGTGTGTGTGTGTGTGTGTTTTTTTTTTATTTGTTTGTTTGTTTTTGCACCAAATGCATAGAGAGGAAGTGCTAGTTTTCAGTGCTTTTAGTTCTTGGTGTGTGTGTGTGTGTGTGTGTGTGTGTGTGTGTGTGTGTGTGTGTGTGTGTGTGTGTGTGTGTGTTTTTTTTTATTTGTTTGTTTGTTTTTGCACCAAAGGCATAGAGGGGAAGTGCTAGTTTTCAGTGCTTTTAGTTCTTGGTGTGTGTGTGTGTGTGTGTGTGTGTGTGTGTGTTTGTTTGTTGTTTTTTTCAATGGTTCAATGTCCAATGTGTTTGGTCAGTTTAAAGTCAAAATTGTGTCAAGTTTTGTTGTCAAGTTGTCCTGTCTGGTTGTGTGTTCTTTGTAACCCCGGGCGGCCTGATGGGAGTTCACTGTGGAAACTCAAGCTGTGCTGCCTGCCTTTAACAGACTGTCTTGTCTTTCGTCTGTTGTTCCACGTCATCCAGTCTGGATACAGCTGTTGGTCTGTTTTGTGTTTATTTATTTTGTAACTTTTTTTTTTGTCTTATAAAACTTGGGTCTGTGTCATGCATGATGGCTCCGTGGATGTGGGTCAGGAGGCTCCGGTATGTTTGACTTCAAGGGGGTAGAAAGGTCGATTTGAGCTTCCCCTAATCTATAGTGGTTTTGCATCACATCTTAAATATGTGATCTGAACAAAGTGAGCTGTGGTGTCTTCATTCTAACACTTAATCTGAAATGAGTGGAGTCCTTTGCATTGGATTCAGACACAATTAAGAAAACTGTGTGGTAGTTTATGGTCAGTGACTGAAAAGGATGAAGGGGTGAATTCCAAATCTCCCATTTTTCCAGTCACCTGATTTATCTCCTAAAAACCCGAGGACGTGTTGCTACCTTGGAATAATCCCTGGCAGGTTACTCTGCTTTGTACTGAATTACAAGCTCTATGTAATGTGTTGTAACACTGCTAACACTCCTCTCTTTGAGCCGAATAAAGAGGACAGGATCCTGAAAGACTTGATTTTTGTTCTGCTCCTCCTTTAATGTGACTGTAAGCTGTATCACCACCAGATGGCGCACAAGCTGCAAACAAGAAAAAAAAAAGCCTTGCAGCATCCTGCAGGTCGTTTTGGACCAGTCATCCATCTCCCCGCCGTGTAAAGGTGAAACTTACTCTCGGACGTCAATCCGGAAATGTGAACAGCAGAACCGCCATTACGGTCCCCCGGGCAGGAAGTGCAATAACCAGGTTTAAAGGTAAGAAACTTTACGACTGGAAAATAAGTTTGCTCCACATACACTTCTCATACTTTTAATGGTTAATCTTTAGAAATAACGTGGATGTTCCTTCACACTTAAAGCTCAACGTTTTAACCGTAGGCCAAGCGCTGGCCCGCCCCACCGGAAGTAGGGCCCGCCCTTGTTTTCTTGGTCCTGTCAGCCAATCCAAACTCGCCGTGGCAGTTTGAGTTGTGTGTCTGCACACAAATGACAAAAAAGGGTCAAATGTAGTGATGGAGTTTAGTTATGCATGGGGGGGGGGGGGGTTTGGATCCTTTCTACCTAAGTGCATCTCGACAACACCGACGGCATTCTGCCAATCACACTACCTGGAGATTTGAGCGCGGCCGTTCTCTGGCAGGAAGATGGCCTCCCAATTGGATTTATTGCGCTTGCATATTTAGATTAGTCTGTGGAGAGACCCCGCAAAAACACAACTGAGCTCAGCTGACATAAAGGTGAGGGGGTCAGTTGTCGGAACGTCTCAAAACTGACAAACAAACAAAATGGGAGATACTGTAACAGCAAAAATGGATGTAAAGACAACGTATATAGAAATGCATTTATCAAAATCCGAGTACCTGAAAACGGTCATACCCAGTCACGTAACACGAAGGGGCATGTGTGCGCGGCTGACGTCACTGATTTACGACTGGCTTTCAATGGGGCCGTGGTAACCGTGTTCGTAAGACGAGTCCTTATGAACGCCCGTTGCTTTGGTGCTCAGTAGATTTAATCTAAGTGGAAGTTGAAGTGGAAGGTTGACATTTTCCGTTGGCTCTGAGGTTACGAGTTGCGACGTGGTTCTTATACTGAAGTGCAACTTCTCCCGCAGGTCCGAGCCCAACTCCACCCACTGCATAATTTAGAAAAATGCCAAAGAATGGGCATGGGGCTCGGGGGTGGGTGGGGGGGGGGGCTGGATGTGTGAGGCAGGAGTAGTCGGGGAGATCCGTGAGAAGGGCCCGGCACGCGTCCAGAGCCGCCGCCGCACACCACCCGTACACCGTCCCCTCCACCGGCCGCAAAGACACCGTGACGCAGATGGGGAGGTGGGTCGCCCCGCCTCTGGCCCCGCCCAGAGGCGGGGGCGTTAACACTTAGAATGTCATGACGTAGTTCAGTCCCGACCAGTCGACTCTGTCAGCGTTGGCCTTGCAAGGTTCAGGGCTGATTTAAAACAGTAGATGGCGTGTTGAGCCGGTTGAAATCCATGAAATGCCGATATTTATAAATTTAGTAAGAAAAGTCCGTAATGACGTGTTAATGATGGGTTTCATCACCGTCCAGTCATGTCGTTCAGTTTACAGCTCCAAAACATGTGGAAGTGTTTAGTGCCTCTTCAAAGACATGGCGGAGCTCACGGACGTCCATCTGGCGGTGGACGGTTAATATAACTGTAGTTTTCCTGATATAGAGTTTGTTGTGGTAGTTGAATAATGTATCTAAGGAAAATGTTGATCTCCCCCCCCCCCAATGGTTTTATCGTTTCTTCCGTCATTACACTCGTGCATTACCTGTTCGTGACGAGTCAGGGCCGCGCCCCAGTGCAGGATGGTCGAAGGGCCCCGGCCTGCCCATCACAGTCAGACGTAACATAGCATCATGTCAGTAGCATGAAAGAAGGGAAAGCACACAGCTTTAAAAGGACCAGCGACAGCCAAATGCACTGCACAGCTGACGCCCACAGAAATGGTGACTGGGAAAAGAGACCGCCGTGCTACAGAAGAGGAGTCATAATAGCGAGGCCAAGAAAGTGACAGACTCGCCTGCTTGACGATATCTGGTGTTGAGCACCGGTGACAGCGCACCTGCACATAGACCAGTGGTTCTCAACCGGGGGTCCGCGGACCCCTAGTGGTCCGTGGTGTAATTGCAAGGGGTCGGTGAAAATAAAATATCTTTTAAAAAAAAAGATCCTATGACGTTTATAGAAATAGGATTATTTTACTCAAATGTGACTGAGACCTTTATCTACCTAAACTATAAAGGGTAACAGGACTTTTTTCTCTAATTACATCTGTTTCACAAGTGTAATTTATTGTATTTTAGTAAGAGATCTCGCTCCCGTTTGCATTGTTAAAAGTTACCGCATAAGAATTCTGTTTTGTTACATATATCTGAAAGTTACTGAATACATATTCTGTCTTGTTACATATATCTGAAAGTTACTGAATACATATTCTGTGTTGTTACATATATCTGAAAGTTACTGAATACATATTCTGTGTTGTTACATATATCTGAAAGTTACTGAATACATATTCTGTGTTGTTACATATATCTGAAAGTTACTGAATACATATTCTGTTTTGTTACATATATCTGAAAGTTACTGAATACATATTCTGTTTTGTTACATATATCTGAAAGTTACTGAATACATATTCTGTGTTGTTACATATATCTGAAAGTTACTGCATAAGAATTCTGTTTTGTTAACTATATCTAAGTTACAACTGAAAGCTCTTATTTTTGCCCCAAAGAGTGAATAAATGCTATAATGCAATTTAAAATGCAGTTTCTACTGTTTCTATCAAATTGCAACCCCCCTCCCCCAAGATCAGGTGGAGGGGTCCTCAGGGTAGATCAAAAATACGCAGGGGGTCCAGGACCCCAAAAAGGTTGAGAACCACTGGCCTAGACAACATTATTCATGTCTGCAAATAGGCCTTATAAACAAAGCACTAGTGTGTAGGTTGAAGTACGCATGTCCATAATTACGCACGGGCACACTTTGCACATTTTAGAGCGTACCGTATACCCAAGGTCTCGGCGTTTTCGGCTTTCATTTTTCAAAGCCGTCCGGCATGCCGAATTTCGCCACAAGAGGGCGCTGTTACACAACCTCACACGAACAGGAACAACTTTTGGATTCATGGAAACGTAAAATCCGGGTGAAAATCAGTTTAAGAATCCGGGTAAAAACTGAAAACGCTGAGCCTTGCGTACACCGTAGACACGGTGCTCGAGACCTCTGACGTGGCAGTGGCGAGATAACGAGGGGCCCCGATGCAGCTCTGTCATCTGCATATACGACCGTTCCATTGTGCTCGCGGGTAAGAAATTGACCTGCTAGCTTTTAGGTTGCTAAATCGTTAGCCTCCGTAACGCCTGCCAGTTGCCTAGCGACAGTGTTCTCACCGCGTTGCACGTCACGCTTATCACGCGTTCCCCTTCCCACATCCAAACCTCGGAACTCGAGAGCTCCGCCTGGAGCCGACGTCACCCGACCTCCACGTCTGGTTGAAGACGTGTTGAGCCGTGAAGTCGGCGGGTGTGAAGCTGGAATTAAAAACGGGCTTCGTGCCGCCTAATAAACAGCCCTCCGCTGAAACTTTACCCAAAACTGAAATCGGCTGTGGTAGGACGAAATCAGCAGATCTTGATCTCAATACCTGCGTATGCACGGGTGTCGCATCGTTGGAGGCCGTTGTTTTTCACTCCGACCTGCGGTGTCCGGGGATTTGAGATGCGGACTGGTTTCTTGGCTTCTTAGCTTGCCCCGTAAAAAGGCATTCTTGTGTTTTCTGATTTCATCATTTATTGCTTATTTGGATCAGTGTTAGTTGCTGCTCTTCGTGGGGTCCGCATAAAAACCTGGGGTCATGCACACACACACACACTCGCAAAATTACTCGTAACCTTCCCCTCAATTTTAAATCAGGTCCGTCACTTCAGTCATCAGGGGCGGCATGGTGGCGCAGTGGTTAGCTCGTTAGGTCCTGGGTTCGAGCCCCGGGGTAGTCCAACCTTTGGGGGTCGTCCTCTGTGGTGGAGTTTGCATGTTCTCCCCGTGTCTGTGTGGGTTTCCTCCGGGGGCTCCGGTTTCCTCCCACAGTCCAAATACATGTAGGTCAGCTGACTCGGCCGTACTTAATTGTCCCCAGGTGTCAATGTGTGTGTGTGTGGGCCCTGTGATGGCCTGGCGGCCTGTCCAGGGTGTCTCCCCGCCTGCCGCCCAATGACTGCTGGGATAGGCTCCAGCATCCCCCGTGACCCCGAGAGCAGGATAAGCGGTGTAGATAATGGATGGGTGGACTTCTGTCATCAGAAAGGTGCTGAAAAGTAAAGGCCCCCGCCCTATGAGTAACACGTGCACATCTGTATACAGGGAGGTACCCATCGGCTCCACGTTGTGGCCGGCCAGCACGTTTCTAACAGTCACGGCTACACCGGCGAGTCCGCGGCGTGTCGTACCGATGAAGGGGGCGGTATTCCTGGGCGGATAAAGCAGATGTGTCAGCAGAGACGGCCGGCCGTGACATTGTGAACTTAAGAGCTGCCGCTGTTAAGCATCAATCCTGTATCGATCCTGGTGGCGGCTTCAGGCTTAACCTTTCAGGGATAACTCCTAAGGTCAGAGGGCGCGGGTCATTACTCATCACGGATGGATCACGCGTCAGCGCGGTGAGACTCCAGCGTTCGCAAGAGCCGGTCTTTACTGTGTCGTCCCACCGTCTTGTGTTACACAAACCCCTTGACTTGTAAAGTCGATGGAATATTGGGGAACTTGTTAGTGTTGTTTTGTAGGATTGTGGCGTTCGAGTGTGGCCTATCTCAGGTTTCGAAGGACCCGGTCTCATCTGAGACTTGACAACATAATGCCTCTGACAGGGTCTTGTGATAATTTTTACGGACCCGTCGGGTCCAAGTCATAAACTCCCTTTTTTTTGTGATTTTTTTTTCTTTTTTTTGAAGGGCAACTCGAACTTCCCCCGAGGAGACGTTCAGATCCTGTCTCGTCTTTTGGTCCCACTGGTTTTTAGTTGGACTCATCGCCTCACAGTCTTGGTCTGGACTCGGGCGGTCTTGCTGACGAGGCTAATGTCTATTTTTTTTACATGTATTAAGATGTGAAAAACGGAAGACGGCACATATTTAATGGGGGAGAAGCACGACCGCGCTGCTTTCAGGACACATAGGCGTAGACGTGAAGCGACAGACACGGTGTTGTACAACAAATACACAAGAGATGCAAAGCCACTTTGCGTATGGGTTTTCAGGATGTGGGTACTATGCGTGACAGGTGCGCAAGTTGTGCGTGGCGGGAATCGTGGCTTATTTTCTACACAGTGAAAGGTCGCCGTGTTTTGTGGACTTTACCGGTAGGAGCACGCGAAGACGAGGAGCGGCATGACCTCGCTGATGAGAACGGTGTACGGCGGGCTGTAGTGACTACTCCTCAATCCACTTCGAGTTGACTTCCAATGAGGAAGATAAACTGTGCAATAATAAACCTGGTTCCTTTGTAGAAGTCAGTCCCTGCATCCAAAATATGGCCAACAGTGGCTCAGGGTCGGCGCTTTCTCTCGCTATCATGGATAACCGATGAAAGGTCGATACCGACCATTAAAAAGAAAGCCACTTTATATTGTCATTGTGTTCTTACAGTGTACGTGTTCTCTGCATTTAACCCGTCCTATTGTACAGGAGCAGCGGGCAGCTGCAGCACCAGGGGACCAACTCCGGTTCTTCTTTCCGTTGCCTTGCTCAGGGGCACAGGCAGGAGTATCATGCATGTCTTTTTGATGGTGGGAGGAAGCCGGAGCTACCCGGAGGAAACCCACGCAGACACGGGGAGGACATGCAAACTCCACACAGAAAGGACCTGGGACGGCCCGGCGTTCGAACCCGGGACCTTCTTGCTGTGAGGCAACAGCGCCCACCGCTGGGCCACCGTGCCGCCCGGAAAAGAGTTTGTTACACAGTGACACGTGGACGTACATTTCCATCCCAGGCCAGCAGGACTTCACATGAAGTGGATAAAGACAGTCGTTCGCTTCGACCGCTTCACGGACGGATGGGTATTTAATTAATTAGGTTAATTTTCTCTGATTTGCTTCCACTGCAAAGGTCGTCTGGCTGGCAAAGTCGGACAGCACCGAATAAAATCACCCTTGTATTGACAGAACGGACGGAGGCGGCTCCAACAAGGTTTTCTTGTGACACCAAATTGACCGTGCAGGATGCAAACACTTTGGATTCAAGTTTACCGAAGTCTCAGAGACGGCGCAAGAATAAATACGATGACTTTGCTTCTTCTTGAGGACACGGCGACCTTTTTAGTAGAAGTATCACGTCCTGCTCAATGGAAGCAAAAAAAAAAAACTCAGTCCAGATGGGAACGTTTTTTTTTCTTCTTCCATTCATAAGTCTAATTAATGAGCGTCAGCAGCGGTCAGGTGGGTCATAGCGAGGAGGTCCTCAGTCACCGTTTGAAAGTTATTTAAGGACATTCTCTGAGTTTTGGGTATCGGCGGATGAACTGCTTCTGTTCACTTCCTGTCCTGGCTCGCTTGCTGTTCTACTGTTTAGGAGACATTACCTGGACAAGGTAATGTCTCCTAAACTTGCTTGAAGGAAGCAAGCCAGATCCAGATTACTTTTCATCTCATCTTTTCATTTCCTCCAACAATCGACACAAGAAGAATTCTTGTGCTGGCGTGCTGCTGGTCATACTCTCGTTTCACTGCCATACTTCCTTCAGATTACCATCATACTTCCTTCAGATTACCATCATACTTCCTTCAGATTACCATCATACTTCCTTCAGATTACCATCATACTTCCTTCAGATTACCATCATACTTCCTTCAGATTACCATCATACTTCCTTCAGATTACCATCATACTTCCTTCAGATCTTTTCGTTGACATGGTAGATGAAGCTGCAGAACTGGATTTTACTTTAGCTTTCTCCATGGCTGCCAAGTTGTGCCTGACTGTTCGTTTACGACACACCTTCATACGACATCATATCCTGTGCGCGCCTACACCTTGGCGCCATTGAACGGGTCATGTGATCCAAGAGATGTCATGTAAATGGTGCATGGACTGCATTTATAATGGACTTTTCTAGTCTACCGACCACTCGACGCGCTTTACAGTGTGTGCCTCACGGTCACCCATTCACACACACATTCACACACTGATGGTGGAGGCCGCCATGCAAGGCGCCAACCTGCTCATCAGGAGCAGTTAGGGGTTCAGCGTCTTGCTCAAGGACTCTTCGACATACTCTCTGGAGGAGCCGGGGATCGAACCAGTGACCTTCCGATTACTAGACGACCCGCTCTACCTCCTGAGCCACGCCGTGTTATGCAGGTTGTTCCACTGAGACTTGGGTAAACCAGCTTTAACACCAATAGCACTTATTATTATTATTTTACAATGCAAAACTCCCAACTATTCAGCTTCAGCTACAATATGCAGGAGAAACAAGTCGATAAGTCGAGTGACATACCTGAACAATCGACACCGTCACCTTGAACTGGCTTGTGATGGAAAAGTCTGGATGGGGAATATCTGGCAAGGGGCTCATTTAAGACAGTTATACTGGGAAGCTCCTCCTGGTGTGTATCTACAACATGGCGGTACTGGGGGAAAGGTCCGAGGTTCTTAGTAAACCGTCCCTGGATAGATGGAGATAGAGGGCGACATGGTGGCCCAGTGGTTAGTGCTGTTGCCTCACAGCAACAAGGTCCTGGGTTCGAACCCCAGGCCGTCCCAGGTCCTTTCTGTGTGGAGTTTGCACGTTCTCCCTGTGTCTGTGTGGGTTTGCTCCGGTTTCCTCCCACCATCAAAAAGACATGCATGTTAGGGTTAATACTCCCGCCAGTGCCCCTGAGCAAGGCAATGGGAAGAAGAACTGGAGTTGGTCCCCGGGCGCTGCAGCTGCCCACTGCTCCTATACAATAGGATGGGTTAAATGCAGAGAACACGTTTCATTTGTATGTGTGTACAAAAGGACTGATAAAGAGTATTCGGTAACACTTTAGTATGGGGAACTTAGTCACCATTAATTAGGTGCTTATTAGCATGCAAATGAGCAACCTATTGGCTCTTAATTGGTCATTATTACGTACTCATTAATGCCTTATTCTGCATGGCCTTATTATACAACCAGTAAGCCAATAATTATGAGTTTTCCCTCTATAACCTCAGAAGTATTGCTTATTAGTAGTACCATCTCAATATGCTTTGCTTAGTATGGCCTTTATAAGGTGGTAGTACCACAAGAAGAGTTATTCTCCCTTACTAACACTTAATGAATATGGGGTAACACTTCAGTATGGGGAACATATTCTAAGTAAAAAAACTTAATTACTAGTGAATTAGTAATGATCAAGATGTCACTTTAGTATGGGGAACATAGTCACCATTAAGTAGGTGCTTATTAGCATGCAAATTAGCAACCTATTGGCTCTTACTTGGTCATTATTACGTACTCATTACTGCCTTATTCTGCATGGCCTTATTATACAACCAGTAAGCCATTAACTATGAGTTTTCCCTCTATAACCTCAGAAGTATTGCTTATTAGTAGTACCATCTCAATATGCTTTGCTTAGTATGGACTTTATAAGGTGGTAGTACCACAAGAAGAGTTATTCTCCCTTACTAACACTTAATGAATATGGTCTGTTCTTACATAACAACACACAAAACTACAAGTGTTCATAGTGTTAAATTACTGTAAATTAAGTTTTTGTTACTTAGAATATGTTCCCGAAACTAAAGTGACATCTTGATCATTACTAATTCACTGGTAATTAAGTTTTTTTATGTTCCCCATACTAAAGTGTTACCCAGTATTCTATTCTGTTCTATTCTACTCTAAATAAACCAGAATGTGGAGCTTCGTTTAGCCAGCAGGATGCTGGTGAAACCCTTCAGACGTCACCCGGTCGACAGCGGATATAAGCAGTGTTTTAACCGTATATACACATTTATATGACGGTTCCTTCTAGATATTATGGCCACGAAGAGGCACGAGGCGCGGCGTGTGGACATGAGAAAATGTGTTTGCCAAGTGGGTCATTCATCTGCATGTTAATAACGTGTTCATGCGGCGTCTGTGAGCCGATGGATAAAACCCCCGCAGCCTCCGCGAGGAGGGGAGATGCGATAACCGACACTGCCGGCTGTCGGGGCCGAGGGTGGGGAAGCGAGGAGTGGTTGGTACCGCTCCGTTCGCCCAACGACCGTGTGATAAAGCAGCGGGCAGAGTAACGACCGATGCCTGTTGTAGCAGGGGGGGGGGTGAAATATGGGAACGGCAATCCAATTGGTTTAGAAGAGGGCGCTAAAGCTACAGAGCTCTGCTGTTTAGGCGGGAGAGTGGGATTAAGGACACACAAGCACACAAATACAGTGAGTTGTAGAAGTGGGACAGGAGAGTGTGTCTGCGTTTGTGGTGATCGGTGTCTTGGAGCTGAGACCTGGTCGGTGGTCCCAAAACAGACGCGAATACGCCACATCCCAGTCCACTCCCGAGTATCTAGGGCAGAACACCATCAGATCTAATAACATTTGCCCCCCCCCCCCTACTTGGAATTATAAACCAGCAACACATTTTGTGACCTTCACATCGCTGCGTTACCGTAGACGCGTACCAGTATTCTGCAAGAGGGAGCCACGGAAAACCAGAGCTGGTGAACCCAGGTCCGGAAAGTAGAAGTCCTAACCGTGGTTTCCCCCCACCCATGTGGTAAATTGGTTGATTCCTCCGCTCGGTGGGGGATGAAATCAAACACGCGGTTAAGACTTTTCCGTTCTGCACCTGGTTTGGCCAGCTCTGTGTCCAATTGGAAGGTCAGAACCAGAAAAGGCCCTACTGGCCCGTACTGTGAAGGGACAGACACACCCGAGGAGACGTTCTGGATTGGGATTCTTCAGCCGGCACAAAAACATTTCCCCGGTCTTGCCCGTCACTCTACGTTACCTTCTCAGAAGCAGTCCATTTGAATAGGTCCACTGGCAAGCAACAGAACAAAGACGTCTCCTCCGAACGGTGTACGGAGGAGACGTGGTCCTGATTGTCCCTCCCTCCAAACACCGAGACCCAATTTGTCAGCCGCAAATAAAAGCAACGAAGAAGAAAATGAAGAACAGCCAAACCTCAACCCGCCAATCACGTTAAACTTCACATAGAATGATTAAAGGTGTAAGAAAGACGGGAATTAGTCTTTTTTTGGCGGGAGGGCTCCCCCCCCTTTCCCCCCCCTTTCCCCCCCCCCTTTTTCTCCCCATTTGTACTTGACCAATTACCCCGGTCTTCCAAGCTGTCCCGGTCTCTGCTCCACCTCCTCTGCCGATCCGGGGAGGGCTGCAGACTACCACATGCCTCCTCCCATACATGTGGAGTCGCCAGGCGCTTCTTTTCACCTGACAGTGAGGAGTTTCACCAGGGGGACGTAGCGCATGGGAGGATCATGCTATCCCCCCCCCCCCCGAACAGGCACCCTGACTGACCAGAGGAGGCGCTAGCGAAGCGACCAGGACACATGCGCACATCCGGCTTCCCACTCGCACACATGGCCAGTTGTGTTTGTAGGGACACCCGACCAAGCCGGAGGCAACACGGGGATTCGAACGGGCGATCCCCGTGTTGGTAGGCAACGGAATAGACCGCCACGCCACCCGGACCCCCAAGTGTCTTTTTTACTTTTTGCATACAGTCTCTCTGGAAGTCTGCACTGGCAGGCACCGCCGCTACCGAACATGGAGGCTAGCTTGTGAGTAGCCCCCATACCGGTACCCCCCGTCGACCTGTTTGAAACACCACCACCGTGCCGGAGCCCGCTGGTGCGGAGGCCGAAGTGTGCTTCCGTGGTAATTTCCTGGTAGAAAAACGTCTACGTCAGAAGTCAGAAGAGGTGGTTCCAGTTAAACACAGGCCTGCGTGGCGTTCCCACAGTGTAAAGAAACCTACTAACCCGACTCACATTCAAAATGGACGACACTTGAGAATGCTGATCACGTAGCGGTGGGTGGCAGGTCTGATGACAGCTGTGACCTCTGACCTCACTGTGGAGGCAGCGATGTAAAAATCCCCCTTTCCTTTAGCGTTCGACCGTCTGACTGAGGGATACTTAAACATTTTAGGCGATATGTTCCCTTCCTGTGCGCACATCCGCTGTGGCTGAAGCGGACTTGTCATAATTCAGTTTCTCGGGGAACCAGACTAACGGTCTCCGAGGGAGCAGAAGGTTGCCGTTTCCTGAAAAAACACGGATCGGCTGAGGTGACGCGTCACATCAAGCCGTCTGCCGTGTCACCTCCCTCGCCGATGTCGGTTTTGGTCTCTATCATAAGCTGGAATACGTCTTGGTCCAGACTCGGACTTTTTCTGGCCTACTATATTGTGTCTTTGACTTCAGGTGGCCTGTCTACCTGCTGCCGCTTGAGGTTGAGATCGGTGGTTTTCAAACTGCGGGTCGCGGCCCCAGCAGGGGGTCGGGCGGGTCGTGGGATGTCGGCGCTAAAAACATTTCGCTCGGAGACAGAAGAAGGAAATGCGTGCAGCTGCAGCGCCGTATAAATACACTTGAGTCAGTGCAACGGTATAATTATATTTTGAAGCGTCACTAAAACACTGACATGTTCCGTCGGATCGTTAGTAGGCCGATGATGAGAGATTGCAAATGTGTACGCTGCATTGATGAGGAGTTTCTGATGATCTCGGTTTTTGACACTTAATGAGAATTTATTGCTTATTTTACAGAATATTTGGTGGGTTCAGAAAATGTTTCCGTGGTGTGAAAATGTTTGGGGCCTCCTCCTGGTTTAGACTCTCGCAGCCTCCCGAAACACCGGAGAAACCTCTGGAATCTACATGGGCTTCATTAGTGAGAATCCTGAAAGACCTTCTGCTCTTCTTCTTTTTTTATATATTTCTTTTTTGAGGGAAGTGATTTTGCCGTCTGCTGCAGCAGGCTTGGCCATAGCAGACTGCTCACAGTCAGACCATCTGGTCTGCTCAGTGTCACTGCTGCACCTCTGCTCACCTTCAGCTTCTCTCCCTCCCTACCACTCGCCCCCTCACCCCCCCTTCTGTCTGTCTCTCTCGGTCTCTGTCTGTCTGTCTCTCCCCCCCCCTTCTGTCTGTCTCTCTCGGTCTCTGTCTGTCTGTCTCCCCCCCCTTCTGTCTGTCTCTCTCGGTCTCTGTCTGTCTGTCTCTCTCTCCACTCCCCCTTCTGTCTGCCTCTCTCGGTCTCTGTCTGTCTGTCTGTCTGTCTGTCTGTCTGTCTCTCTCTCGCCCCCCCCCCGTCTCTCTCGGTCTCTGTCTGTCTGTCTCTCTCTCGCCCCCCCCCCACCTCTCTCGGTCTCTGTCTGTCTGCCCCCCCCCTTCTGTCTGTCTCTCTCGGTCTCTGTCTGTCTGTTTCTCTCTCGCCCTCTCCCCCCCTGCCTCTCTCGGTCTCTGTCTGTCTGTCTGTCTGACTCTCTCTCGCCCCCCCCCCCCCCCTCTGTCTCTCTCGGTCTCTGTCTGTCTGTCTCTCTCTCGCCCTCCCCCCCTGCCTCTCTCGGTCTCTGTCTGTCTGTCTCTCGCCCCCCCCCTGTCTCTCTCGGTCTCTTGTCTGTCTGTGTCTCTCTCGCCCCCCCCCCCCCCGTCTCTCTCGGTCTCTGTCTGTCTGACTCTCTCTCGCCCTCTCTCTCTACCATGCTCTCTCTCTGTCTCTCTCTCTCTGTATTTGTCTGGCTGTCTGTCTCTCGCCCTCTCTCTCTACCATGCTCTCTCTCTGTCTCTCTCACTTTCTCTCTGTCTCTCTCGCTCTCTCTCTGTCTCTCTCTCTCTTTCTATCTGTCTCTCTGTCTGCCTCTCTCGCCTGCTCTCTCTCTCTCTACCACTGTCTCTCTCTCACCCTCTCTGTCTCTCTCTCCATCTGTTTCTCTCTCTCTACTGCTCTCTCTCTACCTCACTCTCTGCGTCCTTCAATGCCTCCTACTCTGTCTCCTTTGTCTTCCTCTACTTCTCCTCGTCTGCTTCTCTGCCTCTCTTCTTAATTCCCTGTACCCTTAGACAACTCCTCCTTTCCTCCACCCTTCTCTAATTCTGTCTCCTTTTTCTGTCTGCCTCTCTTTACCCCTCTCTCTTTCTCGCACGCGCACACGCACGCACGCGCACACACCACCCTATACTTGTGGGGACCTCTCACTGACTACAGGTAGTCCCCAGGTACGAACCGACCTCTGTTAAGGCCATTATTTAAAAAAACAAAACCGAGTTACACGCAGTGGTTCGTACTAACGAACAGGCGGACTACTTCGCACTGCGCTCAAAACACTGCGCGTTTTAGGCGGTTCGTCGGCCCGAGGGACAACCACGCCTCGCCGTCGTCGCCATTTTAAGTCGGCTTGCGTACACGTTGTTGTGTGCGGTGTTTTGGCTTAAATTAGTCGTGTGTTTACCCTCCTGATCGTGGCTTCAACGCGTAAACCTGACGCAGGCGGTGGTGATGCGCCGAAGAAAAGGAAGACCACCACGACTGAAACGGAGGAGGAAGTAGTAAAGCGTTCAGAGACTGACCCGGCGAGGCGGGAAGGCCCGCCCCGAGCGGGCTCTCGTTTCCGGCGTCAAACGGTCACGACGCGCTCCGGGGACAGTGGCCGGTGGGGGAGTGTGAAATGTAGGAAATGTTTTTATACCTATACACACATATTCTCTGTCTCGACTATAAATACTGTACTTTAGTTAAATTTATTATTATTATTGTAAACTACTAATGAGACACGTTAGCCCCTAGCTAACGGGTCTGACCCTTTAGCCGAGCGGTTAGTGACGTCGCCTTGTGGTGCAGTACACCCCCGTATCGAATCCCGCACCGGGCAAGAAAATAACCGGTTACATCGGTGGCAGCGGTGGGATCCGGAAGTGTGCAGATCCTCAGAAGTCTCTTCGGAGCGCGGGAAGAACAAAGCGCGAGGGCGCGCTTCCGGGGAGGGTGACTACTGTAAACTACTAATAAGACACGTTAGCGCCTAGCTAATGGGTCTGACCCTTTAGCCAAGCGGTTGGTGATGTCGCCTTGTGGTGCAGTACACCCCGTATCGAATCCCGCACCGGGCAAGAAAATAACCGGTCACATTATTATTACTTCGTTAGTATATTCATTCTGTTTTAGATCAAATATATACTATTGTAACGACCACGGATGAAAGGAGTCGGACTTTTTAGCTGACTGGTAAGCGCAGTCGGACCCGGGTTCGCTTCCCGGCTGCGGCGGCGGTTCCCGGCTGCCCCTGAATTCGCTGCATCGGTGTGCTGGTGTGCTGGAGGAGGGGGGGGTAGTGTAACGAGCACGGATGAGTAGACTTGCTAGCGCTTGGCTAACGGGTCGGACCCCTTAGTTACCTGGTTAGTTACCTGGTGGTGCGAGCGACCTGGGTTCGCGTCCCGGCTGCGGCGGATCCCCGGCGGCCCCCCGAATTCACTACAACTAAGACAGACATTTGACTAATTGACGCTAGATGTGAACTGTACGTAACTGTTCCGACTTATTTATTTCTTTATTTTGAGATAATTTAATGATCCCTGTAGGGAAATTATGCTCTGCATTTAACCCGTCCTGGCTGTGTAGCTAGGAGCAGTGGGCAGCTGCAGCACCCGGGGACCAACTCCAGTTCTTCTTTCCATTGCCTTGCTCAGGGGCACAGACAGGAATATTAACCCTAACATGCATGTCTTTTTGATGGTGGGGGGGGGGGCGGAGCACCTGGAGAAAACCCACCACAGACACCACACAGCACCACATGCAAACTCCAAACGGAGGACGACCTCGGATTATCCCCAGGTTGGACAACCCTGGGGTTCGAACCCAGGACCTTCTTACTGTGAGGCCACAGCGCTAACCACTGGGCCACAGTGCCGCCTAGTTGTGTTTGGCGTACAAATTCGACATAAAAACGGACTCGAACTCGTTCGTAATCCGGGGACCGCGTGTATATTCATTCCCTGGCCCTTAAGCCTAACCTTAACCATCAGAACTACATGTCTGCACGCACGTTCGATCTCTTCCCCTCCCGCTCTGCTTTCCATCACTCTATTTACCTGTTTCTCGCTCTCTCGCTCTTGTACCGTTACATTCTCCCTCTTTTTACCCCGCCTCCCCGTATTTATAAGCCGGTACGTTTCCTCCTTGCCTGTTCTGATTCTTCAGTCTGTTTTCTGGATTAAAACAAGGTCATTTAAATACCAGGTGTTTGGCACCAGCGCCCGCCGAGGTGAACGACTACGTGTTAAGCTGCTTTATAGAGAACATCCCTCATCTAACACCGGCTGATTTGGGAAATTGGTGTGCGTGTACGTATGTATGTGTGTGTGTGTGTGTGTGTGTGTCTATAGGAGGATTCAAGGTTCGTCAACGGGACGGTACGGGGGGACGGGCGGGTGAGAGATGGACGGCTCAGACGAGGCCATATGGATGCGAGGTCAGTTTCTCTGCACCATTACCCAGCAAACCACGCGTCGGCTGCTCGACCCATTACCTGCGAGCAATTTGGCGGGTCTCACCCACACAAGTAGGGCACGGCTGTTTGCTGTTGCGCCCCGAGTGACCACCTCTCCGTGAAATGGAACAAATTGGCGGGAGAGGGATAATGTGTCGTCGTTACACGTTTTGTTTTTTTTTTTTGGTGAACACGGAGGTCTTCCACAGACCGAACAAGAGGAGTCGGTTGTATCTCTCGACCTTTCAGAGATGTGCCGCTCAAATGAGTCCGCTCACCTTTTTGGAAATAGTACGGTCGTATCGGTCTTACCTCTGGGTCCTCTGAACTGTAGAAGGACGTTCCTGAAGATTGCTGGTCAGTCCTAAAGTGTGGCCTGTGCAAGGCTGGATTACGGACCGGGCATGCCGGGCGAGTGCCCCGGGGCTCCGGACCACGAGGGGCCCCAAAAGGTCAGGGGTATAGTGTTCACGTATAGTAGGGATCCCCAATCGTACCCTACAAAGGACGTTTGTTCCAACCCTGTGTCGCGATGCAGGGCTGAAGCTATTGATGCGGGGGCCCCAAGCTACAGTCTCTACTGATGCAGGGCCCCAAGCTACAAAGTCTCTATTGACGCGGGGGCCCCAAGCTACAGTCTCTACTGATGCTGGGCCCCAAGCTACAAAGTCTCTATTGATACAGGGACCCCAAGCTACAGTCTCTACTGATGCAGGGCCCCAAGCTACAAAGTCTCTATTGATACAGGGACCCCAAGCTACAGTCTCTACTGATGCAGGGCCCCAAGCTACAAAGTCTCTATTGATGCGGGGGCCCCAAGCTACAGTCTATTGATGCGGGGGCCCCAAGCTGTAGTCTCTACTGATGCAGGGCCCCAAGCTACAAAGTCTCTATTGATGCGAGGGCCCCAAGCTACAGTCTATTGATGCAGGGCCCCAAGCTACAAAGTCTCTATTGATGCGGGGGCCCCAAGCTATAGTCTCTACTGATGCAGGGCCCCGAGCTACAAAGTATCTATTGATGCGGGGCCCCAGGCTACAGTCTCTACTGATGCAGGGCCCCAAGCTACAAAGTCTCTATTGATGCGGGGGCCCCAAGCTACAGTCTACTGATGCAGGGGGCCCCAAGCTACAGTCTATTGATGCGGGGGCCCCAAGCTACAGTCTCTACTGATGCAGGGCCCCAAGCTACAAAGTCTCTATTGATGCGAGGGCCCGAAGCTACAGTCTCTACTGATGCAGGGCCCCAAGCTACAACGTCTCTATTGATGCGGGGGCCCCAAGCTACAGTCTATTGATGCAGGGCCCCAAGCCACAAAGTCTCTATTGATGCGGGGGCCCCAAGCTACAGTCTATTGATGCAGGGCCCCAAGCTGTAGTCTCTACTGATGCAGGGCCCCAAGCTACAAAGTCTCTATTGATGCGAGGGCCCCAAGCTACAGTCTCTACTGATGCAGGGCCCCAAGCTACAAAGTCTCTATTGATGCGGGGGCCCCAAGCTACAGTCTATTGATGCAGGGCCCCAAGCTGTAGTCTACTGATGCAGGGCCCCAAGCTACAAAGTCTCTATTGATGCGGGGGCCCCAGGCTACAGTCTCTACTGATGCAGGGCCCCAAGCTACAAAGTCTCTATTGATGCGAGGGCCCCAAGCTACAGTCTATTGATGCGGGGGGCCGAGCTACAAAGTCTCTATTGATGCGGGGCCCCAAGCTACAGTCTCTACTGATGCAGGGCCCCAAGCTTCATTGTTTCATTGTGTATAGTTAAACAGATGTGCTAGCTAGAATGCCCATAGATTCAAAATTGTGTTGTACTTTTTAGTCGCCATCCGAATCCCATGCAGGTTGGCATAGCGTCGACTACCATGTCGGGTATTTGCATTAGTTTTACATTTAACAATGTTTAATATTGTTTATGTAGCCTATCTGACCGGGCCGGGGGGGGGGGGGGGGTCAATGGACGTGCGTGCCCCGGGGCCCCCTGGTGGGTTAATCTGGCCATGGGCCCATGACTCCATATTTCCCAAGTCATTCTAGGGAGGTCGATTTGACTGACAGCCAATCACAGTCGAGCATTTTTGGAATAATGAGGACGTCGATATGCTATTGGCTGGTTTCATTTGTTGTGGAAGAGTCGTCTGCTCTCGATCTTGCTTTCATTCACTGGGCATTTTTGCAGCCCAAGTGTGTGTGTTTGTGTAAAAAATCTACTAGCCTTGGCTCATATAAGAGAGGAGAATCTATATTGACATAATCGTATTCATTTTCTTTCCTTTTCACACTTGTATGCAGACACACACCACACACTATAGATTTTCTCCATATTAGTACACACGCACAAACATATGCCCAACCTCAAGGCTATAGTCTTTTTTTATACACACACACAGACACAGACACACACACGCCGTGATGTGGAACATCATATGTCTCATTCAGCATATTGTCCTTCCTCCTCGTCTATTTATATCTGCGCTGTAATCCGGTGGTCATTACTCTAAATCTCATGCCGTGTGATCTGCGACGTAAAGATGACATGGAGGGCAGGCGGCCCGCCCGCTGGTCTCATGTCTCCTGCCACATCTGTCGGATATGACCGACTATCTCTGGTGCGGTCTTAAATACAGCTCTAATGACAATATCCAGATGTAAATGCACACGCGAGGAGGATGTGGTCTTAATGGCGGACCTGCTTACGTAACAGCAGCAGGACCATATGGAGGATTTATGAAAAGTGGCACATCTGAGCTTCTTGTCACGGGGGACAATGAAAAGCAACAGGACCGGTCCTACTTTTCGGGGTCATATAAGTCAATGGTGGCATTGTGTCCTCTTTTAGTCCTCCTGGGGCACGCGGCCGGCTTATCTGGTCCACGTCAGACCCCACCCTCCATCCCCCACCCCCAACCCCACCCGTTCCTGTGTAGTGGATAGTCTGTCAATCATAACTTAAGTGCAGGAACATTAAAACCACCTGCTCTTTGCGTCAGCGAGGCTGACCGGGTGAATCCAGGCGAAACCACAGTCTTTCCATCGCCTCCCTCGTGAGCAGGAGGTGGCGATGGAGAGCAGGAGGTGGGGTTGTGGGATATGAGCTGAACAAGTCATTAACCGTTGGGAGTCATAGGGCGCAAAGCGTTTTGCTGTGAAGTGACTGCAGTACATTAAAGTATGGATGGGCCCCAGTGGGAATCGAACCCTAACTCTGGCAGTACTACTGCCTTGCTCAAGGCCTTTGCTGCCAAACCAGCAGGCGCTATAACACTTGAGGAAGCGGGAACACTTTATTCGTCATTTTTCCCCCAGCCCACAGCAGTGCAACACAAAGACAAAAACACATATCCAAACTACAAGAACTACAAGCACATCACAGGAGGTTTCTCTCAGACGAAGCGGTGAAGCGGTGCTTCGCTAAAAAACGTAACACACATATCAAATAAAACATCATTTTTAGATGCCAACGTTTCATTAGAATGACTATTTCCTCTGGGAATCAAACAAAAAAAAAAGTGTAAATGTTAAAAAAAGTGTCGTGGCTATTGTGCAACACAGCGCCCCCTTCAGGTGACACAGGGCAGTGCTCTGCTTCACTAACCCAATGTAAGTGAATTTAAGTTGACTTAGTACCTTACACGTTGTTGATTGGACAGTTATGGTTTATGAGGCGTTTAAATGCCCACCCAGTCTTTCCTCGACCTGAAAATGATTGACACCTGTCTAACCAATCAGAGAACACCAGTTCAGCCTTTCCGATCCTATGCTTGACTTGTTCTCCAATCTTCATCATACCTTTTAATATTCAAAGCGCGGTGAAAGATAAGATAAGAAAAGATTAGCCTAAGATAAATTAGTGATTCGTTTTTGGGGGTTTCTGTATATATATTGTAAATATTGTAGTAATTAATCTGTTCAGATCTTTATTGTTCAACTTTATTGTTCATCTTTATATTTGCATTTTTGATCTTGACCTCGTGTAGTAGCCCTGTACTGTAGGCTAACGTTGGTTGTTCTAACCAGCTTAGCTAGCTCCTGTCCTGTCTTCAGCAATTTTTGCAAAGAAGAATTATGATGGTTGCAAACATCATGGACCGGATCCTACGGGGAATCTTTTCACAGTTTCTCCTATGAGGAAAAACTAGGAGTGAAGGCACAGGGGAGACCAACGCCCTCCATCAAGCTGGTGCAGAGAGTGGGCTTGGTAAGTCGGAGTTTGAAGTGTTCTAGTTATGACAGGGTGGCGTGGCTAATGGGGAGCGTGCTAACAAACCGCTTGTATTGCTGGCCTTGCGTGATGTTTAAGTGTGCTGCTGCAGGAGATGGGTGTTCTTCAAAGTTTGCAAGAGATGGATTTGAGGATCTACGAAATTTTGACAGATCTGTTAAGCGTCATGAAAAATCAAATGAGCATGTCAGTACAGCCGTGCAATTAAGTCTGTTGGGTAATGTGAGGATTGATACTCTGAATTATCAGTGTGATAATGAAGGAAGCTACAGAGAGACCGTAGAAGTGTTCTCCCGCTATGATGATGTTCTGGCTGCTCATTTGAAATCAGTGAGGGATGTTTTAAAAAATATAATAGGGGGGGGGGTTGATTGGGTTGTTGCTTCACCAAAAATTTTGGTCAGCAGCCGCCAGTGGAACACATATATCCAAACTAACACATATATCCAAACTAAACAAAAAAAATCCCTGTCCAGGAGAACGAACGCCAGCCAGGATGACTGTCAGAACTGCCAGTCTACATGGGCTAGCAGTTAGCTTAGCCTGCCCCGCTTCCGCATCCTGACAGACCGCCCTCAGTGTTTCCTCTTTGGGCGCAGCTCCGGTCAGGGCGGTGGTCCTTAGGTCCACCGAACGCAGCAGACCAAGCTCCCTTAGCCGATCCAGCGCCAGCTCTCCCAGCCAGACACCATCGACACACCTCCCCGCACTCCACATGATGACACTAAAAACACAATTGATACTAGGCGAGGCCACCGCCAGACCACCCTCAGTGTTATCAGAACTGCCGGTCTGCATGGGCTAGCAGTTAGCTTAGTCTGCCCCACTTCCGCGTCCTGTCAGAACACCCACGGTGTTTCCTCTCTGGGCACAGCTCCAGGCAGGGCCGTGGTCCCTGGGTCCACGGGATGCAGCAGACCAAGCTCTCCCAGCCATCAAATGAAGGCAAACTTAGACGCAGATGTGGACAAAGACACTGCATGGATGGTACTGGGTGAGGCCGCCGCAAACATGAGTTCGGGCCACCATCTTCCCGCACCGATAGTGGGTGAGGCCGCCGCAAACGTGAATTCGTGCCGCCATCTATGAGCTGCACATGACCCAGTTTAAGACTAATACAAAACTGTTTAGGGTTAAATCTCCAACCCCAATGGCAGTATTTCTCACTTTAAGTCTAAACTTGAAGAACCGATTGTGCTCATTAGAATCAGGGCTGTGGATTGGCGAGAATCTGGCGATACGATACGTATCACGATACAGAGGTTACGATTCAATATATCACGATATATTGCGATACTGTAAGACAGGTGATATATTGGGATTTCATAGGCCTGTGTTCTTTGTGCTTATGCTACTTCCTGTCTCAGTTTATGTTGTTGCGTTGGAGTGGAAGAGTCAAATGGCAGAAGATAGAGTACAACACTGCCATCTAGCGGCCGTGGGATTACACACAACACAAAATGTTGTCACGAACCTTCACATGTAAACAATTGAAAGTCGATATAGTGGTTTTGAGAGTCGATACGGTATCACGAGAATATCGCGATACTCGAGTGTATCGATATTTTCTTACACCCCTGGTTAGGATGGATGATAATGAGCGTTTTCCCTGTGTGGTGCAGCATTTAATAGCTTTGCTTTTGTGCCACACAAGTGCTAGTCTTTGTCAGCTCGAAGATGAATTTCGTTGTTTTCTTCTTTTTATTTCCCGCGAGACCTTGGCTAAATGAAATGGCAAGTAAAGGATACGCTGAGGCCTTGCTGACAGAACATTTCCTCACACGGCTGCGTCTTCGCAAAGTTGCAGTGAGGAATAGCACCATCCTTCTTTGTGATGGAGTCAGTTTGGCAAAGCTGCTACAGCTGCCGAAAATAGATCCACCACATGTGGAGAGACGGAAGTGCACTCACACACACACACACACACACACACACGCACTAGTCTCCAGAAACGCACACATACCTTCACGTAGGTGCTCAAACAATCATTTGGGAACATGCATGCACACATAAATGCACAAAAACGGCGTACATACATAGTACATACATACGTACACATCAAAAACGCATACGCACACATTTTTCAAAGGAACACACTTGTATATTGGACGCCACAGGGTAGGGTGGATGCTTCGCTGTGGGGTTTTGCAGCTGCAGGCAAGAGAAGATGAACTATAGTGCGTACCTTTGCCAGGCTTCTCTGCCGTCTCTGCAGCCAGCACCTGGAGAGAAGACGGGGCGACACAGTAATCTGAGGGACACCTACCACAGAGAGAGAGAGAATAGAGTCATAGGGGGAGCTGGAGGAAAAAAACAGAGCTTTTGCAAGACAGAGCTGGAGAGAGAAAGGCAGAGAGAGAGTGAACGAGAAGGAAGAAGAGAAGAAATGAGCAAAAAAGAGCGAGCAAGAGAACATAGGAGAGCTGGGGAAAAATGGTGGCAGCAAGAAAGAGCTGAGAACGATGAGAGAAAGAGAGAGAGGTACATGAGGTACTATGATCATTGCACCATGCTTAAGGTTGTGACACATGACATAACTAAAATGGTGGCTACTTGTCTGCACACCAGAGCCGCTGAGACCAGGTTCAACCTGTAAAACCAGACAGAGAGAGAGAATGAGGGAAAAACTAGGAGACTAATAAGTGGCTGTCTCTCTCTCTCTCTCTCTCTCTCTCTCTCTCTCTCTCTCTCTCTCTCTCTCTCTCTCTCTCTCCTAGCAGAGCAGTTTGAACTCTCCCAGGGTTCCCACTGAAGGAAAAGAGGGGGAAAGCAAGTCGTGTAGTGCCACATTCGCTCTTCAAATCCCATTTATATTTTCTGCAAACAGTTGAAAAATCCTGCAGAGAGAAAAGACAGAGAAAAAAGATAGATATATGTATTTATATAAAAAGAGATGCAAATTAAAGTTGGGATTTTTCCCAACTAGTGACACTAGTGACATCTTATTTCTAACTATCTTAAAAAGAAATAAAATGGAGGTCTTGCCGGTATGGTTTCACCGGCAGATTAAAGGACTTTGTGAAGATGGGTATTTGTTGCGGTGTGTTGCCTGCGGGCGGCCGGGCTTTGGGCTTTAGTCACTGTGTCCTAAACCACTGGCCTACTTCACCTGAAAAACAATGAGACCAGGAACACAAATCCCATAATCCACACATGCTGCTGGCCTCAGGGATGATTAAAGAGGCCAGACACAATCATGCTGTGTACTTTGAATGACACCAATCCCAAATATGCCTAATGGTCCCCAGATCGACGGACGGATTAAAGGACAACAATGCTGGCTGCAGGGGAATCCCGCCGAAACTTAGTTCCGGCTTGTTTCCTGGAAGTAAAAGTGGGGGGGGGGGGGAAAGGTAAATAAACAAGAGTCCACGCAATAGTGGTATTCTGATATAGTGTTAACGCAAGGAAAAACATCCATCTTGTGGTTTAGCATTGAGTGTTAAAATCCTGTTGCCCTTGAAACAAGTGGGATCTGTCGAAGTGAGAATTTGATTTGATTTTTAACACAGATCAACTTTGTTTTTGGCGTTTTCCAGATTCAAGCGGTGCCATCTTTGATTTAGCGGAGTCTTCTGCCCAAATCAAAGATGGCCGACAGCATCGGTGAAGAAGTCGTGGCATCGGTTGGACATCTTTGATGTGACTACGATGAGAATATTGGGTGTTCTGGTCGTGGTGAAGGTAGAATGTGGGAGGGTGATGCTCCGGTTCAGCAGCAAGCTAGCAGCGAGTCACAGCACGGGATCAGCAAACCCCTGAGATGAGTTCATGACCTGTTTAGCGGGAAAAAAATTCCACCTTTTTTCCTGTTATAGACTTCGCCGACCTTAACACTAGAACAGGGGGAAATCTCGGTGGAGAAGTACAGGATCCTTAGGATCCAACCAGATTCCCAAAATGTCCCGTATGTCTTCCAGGACAGCCAAGCCTTGTTTTTGGTACTAGCATGCACCCTGAGGTGAGGGTTAGGCTTATGCACACATTTAATTTTATATCCTTGTAGGAACAAAATCCTAAAATGAACCAAAACAACCCCCCCCCCAAATAATCCAAATATGAACCCAATTTTAATGCCTGACTTTAATACTAGACCTAGTCCTTACCATAACCCCAACTGACCCCCCAACCCCAACTAGACCCTAGCTGTGAAGCTATAACCCCCTAGCCCAGGAAAATCCCTTTTCCTCACAGGGACAAAAAAATAAAATAAAATGTGGGTGTAGCAAATTTACTATCCCCATGACGACACACGCACTTAAGGCAGCAGAGCAGTAGTTTCTCTGTCAGAGGATCATCATGTCCGTCAAATGTTAGAGTGACACGATGAGCAACAAGATGGCTGACTGAAAGCTCTTTGGCCTTAATGTGCCATGCTTTGGGGAAGGGGGATAGAGGTTGTAGGGAGTTCTCCCTGTAGCCCAACGTGAACCGTCCTCACCTCCCCTGCCCCCTCCCACATGACAACCCCTGGTGGATCCTGGGTAACAGAGGTTCGGTGTGCACTTCCAGGTGTCTGCACATTGCGCCGTGGGATGTCACAGCGGATATTTCACAGGGTGATGGTCCGTCTTGTCAATTGGTGACCTCTGAAGCACCGTGTCAGCAGGACAGCTCGCAGTGTGTCACAGTGCAGGACCGGTCGACCGCTGAGATGAGTACAAGAGAAATTTTTTTTAAAATGTAGAGAAATCGCAGCGTTTGTTTTGTCGCTCGGTTGGTAGGTTGGTCGGTCTGTGGGTGCTTGATATGTTGCTTTTGTGCACCATGAATCCTGCAAGTATAAAATGGAGTTTGGGCCGGGGCAGACAGCACCTAGTTTATACTCCAGAATCAAATTTCGAATGTAAGTAGGAATCGCCCAGAATGCTGGTAATATCTCTTTATTCTCCCACCCTGTATTCCCTCATCCAGTTCAGAGTCGTAGGGGGCTTGACTCAAATCATCTCAGGGCCTGCACACAATTACTCACCCACCATTCAGCCAATAAGCAATTGCATACAGGAAGTGATGGTGGTGACATTGGTGCAGAATCACACTGACAGCCGATATAGTCGCACAATGCATGTTGACCCACATTGTACAAAGCCTTTACATGCAGAACGAATGAATGCCAAACATGGTTGAATGCCACTGGTATAAAGGCTCTCGAAAGAATAGTAAATGAAACGTAAACACATGCATGGGTTGGTAGCGAGCAATAATGAGAGCCCGAAGGACAAGTTTCGGGCCTGTTTGACAATTTCTGAGAATGTACTGTGTATGTCAGTCGTAACGCCACTAGGTGGCGCCGTGCAGCGGACGAGAGACGCGTGACGCCACGGACACTCAACGCTGAGAAACTCCACCGGTGTCGTTCTTAAGTACAGAAGAGCTAAACCACGTAAAGCCCAAACCAGCTTCAACAGACAAGATGGTGGAAAGTGACTGGGAAGGCAGCGGGTAAGAATCAGACCAGCAGTGTCCTTTAAAACAAATGCTTTATGTAATGAGCAGCCATCCCAGTGCTCCCAGTCTGACTGGCCGTGTGGCGAGCCGATGTGACGTCAGAGCATTCGCACAAGACATCCGGGGGATTTCTCTGATACCTTCACATCATTTACGTCAGTGTTTCTCAACCGGGGGTCCGCGGACCCCTAGTGGTCCGTGGTGTAATTGCAAGGGGTCCGTGAAAATAAAATATCTTTCAAAAAAAGATCCTATGACGTTTATAGAAATAGGATTAGTTTACTCAAATGTGACTGAGACCTTTATCTACCTAAACTATAAAGGGTAACAGGACTTTTTTCTCTAATTACATCTGTTTCACAAGTGTAATCTATTGTATTTTAATAAGAGATCTCGCTCCCGTTTGCATTGTTAAAAGATACTGCATAAGAATTCTGTTGTTACATATATCTGAAAGTTACTGAATACATATTCTGTTTTGTTACATATATCTGAAAGTTACTGCATAAGAATTCTGTTTTGTTACATATATCTGAAAGTTACTGAATACATATTCTGTTTTGTTACATATATCTGAAAGTTACTGCATAAGAATTCTGTTTTGTTAACTATATCTAAGTTACAACTGAAAGCTCTTATTTTTGCCCCAAAGAGTGAATAAATGCTATAATGCAATTTAAAATGCAGTTTCTACTGTTTCTACCAAATTGCAACCCCCCTCCCCCAAGATCAGGTGGAGGGGTCCTCAGGGTAGATCAAAAATACGCAGGGGGTCCAGGACCCCAACAAGGTTGAGAACCACTGGCCGTCCCGGTGGGGCTCCATCAAGGCGGCCGCAGTCGCCCCCCACGGCCATCTGTCATGGCAGGGGGCGGTGGGAGGGGGGCTGAGTGGGTCGGAGGGTAAAATCGCCCCTTCTGTCAATGGAAACTCGGTACCGTGTGATGGATCACCGCTCAGCCAGGACATCAATCTTCATCTCAGCCGGCTGCCATGGAAACACACACACACACACACACACACACACACACACACACACACACACACACACACACACACACACACCACCCCTCTACAGGTGTTTTACCTGCGTATCTTCAACACCTTGAAACCGTATCGGTATTAAAACCAGCGAGCAGCTCCTCAGACAGAGCGGAAGGCTCGTTTGGACCGGATCAGCGGCCGTCGGAGCGCTTCGTGGAGGATCACTTCGCCGAGCGGAGTAACGCGCCAGATTCCGCTTTAAACATGCAGATGAGACCGGAAACGGGTTTCCCCACTTGATTAACTAAGAATTACCATTTCAACCTGATAAAGAGAATTAACGCTGATTAAGACAACGCGAGACGTCACTCGGAGCTTAGCTTGCTTCCGTAATGTGACGTACTTCCGTGTAGAACAGGATATCGGGGCGGGACAAGAGGCGGGGCGGGGTGTGATCTAATTGGATGGTGCGAAACGTTTGCTATTATTGGTTAGAATCGCCAAAGCCAGGCTGTTTGAGAGGAAGTCGGGGCGATTAGATTTGGATGATAAGAAAAGGTCGTTTTTGTGATTTCCCCCCCCCCCCTTTTGGCATATGTCGCCGAAGAGGTGCGTGATATGCCTGGGGAAGTGGACATACGAGGTAAAAGTCCATTTTCATTTCACATATTCCGACAGTTCTTTCGATGATTTCTTAGTGCTGCTTCAAAACTGATCAAAATCCATCTTAACCAGTCTAGACATGAAGACGAGAGGACCCCCCCCCCCGAATATTAGTGTTGGACATCGTTAAAGGCAGTTATGTTGCTCCTCCGTGCACTCTTGGGGCGGCAGTGGTTAGCGTGGTCGCCTCACAGCAAGAAGGTCCTGGGTTCGAGCCCCGGGGTAGTCCAACCTTGGGGGTCATCAGGGGTCGTCCTCTGCGTGGGTTTCCTCCGGGGGCTCCGGTTTCCTCCCACAGTCCAAAGACATGTAGGTCAGGTGACTCGGCCGTACTAACTTGTCCCTAGGTGTGATGGCCTGGCGGCCTGTCCAGGGTGTCTCCCCGCCTGCCTCCCAGTGGCTGCTGGGATAGGCTCCAGCATCCCCGCGACCCTGAGAGCAGGATACGTGGTTCAGATAATGGATGGATGGATGCATTCTTAAATTCAACCTGAACTCTCTTATTTGGGCAGTGTTCAAAGTCCAGCTTCATTAATCCCAGGTGGGCGATTGGTATTGCACCAATGACCCAATACCACCCATACAAATACAACAATTATAGAGGATTATAAGCGATGCGGGTAAATTAAGTACAATGCAGTGAACCGGGATGAAATTCACGTCACGCTTCAGAGGTGGATGTAGAAATAAAGGCCTGGCGTCACGCGTACCTGTCGGGGTGGGTCGTTCGCAGCAGCCGAGCCGGCGGCCCTGCAGTTAAAATGGTGTCTGGCGTTTATGGGGCGAGGAAGGAGTCCGCGATGTCACACACCCACCTGCCAGGAGTTGCAACGCCTCAATAAATTCAGCCTCGCCCGCTTCTGCGGTCGCCGTGGATCTTATCGATTACCCATTTTCATCAGGTCCCCCGTACCGGGCGGACCTGGAAATCTTTTGTAAATCTACCCCCCAAAGCGGTCCCAGGGTCATAAGTCAGCGCTCTTCGCTGCCATCACCTCCGGCTAGCGGCCTTGGCGGTGACCTCAATACAGGCGGGTCAACTCCATTTTATGAATAAAATGGGTTTTTCCCGAGTCTGGACAGCAAGAGTTTGGCGGTGTAACGAGAGACATGCTCACAAATCACGAGAAAAAGAAAGTGAATAAAATCACAGGTTGAACGTTATGAGGCGTTTTTGTGACTATCTGTGTGAGTGTGTACATCTGCCTGTGTATGGGTGGGGGGGTTAGTATGTGAACGTATAAATGATATAACCGTTCACCTGTGTGGGTATGAGCGCCAACCAGCTGTGGAAACATCCATCCATCCATCCATCCATTATCCATTCATCCATCCATTATCCAAACCCCTCGTCCTGCTCAGGGTTGTGGGGGTGCTGGAGCCTATTCCAGCAGTCATTGGGCGGCAGGCGGGGAGACACCCTGGACAGGCCGCCGGGCCGAGACACACACACACCTAGGGACAGTTTAGTACGGCCGAGTCACCTGACCTACATGTCTTTGGACTGTGGGAGGAAACCCACACAGACACGGGGAGGACATGCAAACTCCACACAGAGGACGACCCCCAAGGTTGGACTACCCCGGGGCTCGAACCCAGGACCTTCTTGCTGTGAGGCGACCGCGCTAACCACTGCGCCACCGTGCCGCCTGTGGCTGTGGAGACAAATGCCTCGTCGAAGGTAAGAACCCGGACACGGGGCAGTACGTACCACTTCACGCGGCGTCAGGGTGCAAGAGGTTCAAATAACTTCACAAAAAGGGGTGGGGTCATTTCATTTGTCTCCCATCAAATCCATTTCAGATGACATGAAGCAGCCTTCAGAGCATCGTATTGCTTCTGTAATGTGACCTGTTTCCAGGGGAAGCAGGATATTGGGCGGGACAACGTGGGGGGGGTGTGATTTGATTGGCTCGTGCTGGGACTCGGTGACGCGTGGCTGTTTTAGAGGAAGTTGTGCTGATTAGATTTTGAAGTAAAAAAGCTGAATTTTAGTGATTTGTGTATTTTGGCTCAAGCTATTGAATAGATGCCTGATTTTACTGGAGAAATGAGCTAGCAGGGTAAACACATCGGTTTTTGTGATGGCTCTTCGGTCGGCGGTCGGGGTTTTTGTACTTTTTTTTTCTGTCTTTTGCACCATTTCCTGCACATGTACACACCTCAGAACCAGCTCCGCTGACTTATGGTGCATCATGATTCAGAGTTCATGATTCAGCAGCAACCTTCACTTTTCTGTGTTTCTCTATCCCATCCATCTCTCTCGCTTGACCCCCCACTCTCTCTCTCTCTCTGTCTCTCTCTCTGTCTCTCTCTCTCTGTCTCTCTCTCTCTGTCTCTCTCTCTCTGTCTCTCTCTCTCTGTCTCTCTCTCTGTCTCTCTCTCTGTCTCTCTCTCACACACACACACAAGATTTAGAAGTGGTGGACCCAGGTGTGGGGTGTGCTGAGGAAGGCTCCGTCCTCTTATTGACATTATTCCTGTCCATCAGCACCTTGGAGAGGTTTGTCATGCCTGTCTCAACACTCTCTGGCCCAGGCCTGCGAAACAATTCAACATGGACACATTCCTTACAGTTTCCCAGTGGCATGTAAATGACCATGAAAGCATAATTTAACCCTTTGAAGCTTTGAAAGAAACGTCTGACAAACGTTAAACTTGTATAGCAGATCACGGAAAGTTGACTCGGTTCATCTGGACACAACGTTTATAGAGAGAAACGTTTCATCGTCATCTAAGTGACCTCTTCAGTCTCAACTGACTGCAGGTACCCCCACCCTTCTCAATAATACAGTGGCACAACGACCGAAACCAACGGTCGGTTTCATGTGCAAATTACCGTGCCCATTAACGAGAGTTATAATGGCCATGTGTACTAATCACAGAGGTTGGGGAATGTTTGCAATCACAGCATTGTAAGATGGTGACAGATGTACTCTTAGTCCACCCCCCCCTCGGTTCAGGGATGGTCGTTCCCTCTTCACATAGATGGCCTTTTTGACTCCCTGTTCAAACCAGCGTTCCTCCCTATCAAGGATGTGCACATCCTCATCCTTGAAAGAGTGGCCACTGGCCTGTTGATGGTGTAGACTGTGGAGTCCTGGCCTGACGTCTTAGCTCTCCTGTGTTGTGCCATCCTCTTGGCCAGCGTCTGTTTGGTTTCCCCGATGTACAAGTCACAGCAATCCTCGTGGCACTTAACAGTGTACATTATATTGCTCGTTTTGTGCTGGGGGACCCTATCCTTGGGGTGGACCAATTTCTGGCACAGCGTGTTTTGGTGTTTGAAAGCAACTGAGACGCGGTGTTTGGAAAATACGCGTCTCAACTGCTCCGACACTCCCGCCACATACAGACTCACCACTGGTTTAGGCTTAGACAGCTGTGGTCCTTCTCTCTTCGATTGGCTGGTGCTGTTTGGGCGTCTTCCTGGCTTTGACAAATGCCCAGTTAGGATAACCACACTTAACCAGGGCCTGTTTAATGTGGGGTCTCTCCCCTTCTCCGGCCGCTGTGTCGCTGGGGACGTTGTCAGCTTGGTGGTCCAGCGTCCTGATGACTCCTAGTTTGTGCTCCAGTGGATGATGAGAGTCAAACCTTAAATACTGATCAGTATGTGTTGGTTTATGGTAAACATCAACAATCAAATGTCCCCCATCACCAACTGCAATTTCACAGTTCAAGAAGGCCAACCTGTCATTTTTCACATCCTCCCTGGTAAACTTGATGTGGTTGTCCACAGAGTTAATGTCTCATCATCTCATCTCATCGTCAGCTGCTTCTCTGGGGTCGGGTCGCGGTGGCAGCAAGCTAAGTAGGGCACTCCAGATGTCACTCTTCCCAGCAACGCCCTCCAGCTCCTCCTGGGGAATCCCAAGGCGTTCCCAGGCCAGATTGCACATGTAGTCCCTCCAGCGAGTTCTGGGTCTACCCCGAGGTCTCCTCCCAGTTGGACATGCCCTGAAAATCTCCAAAGGAAGGTGCCCAGGAGACATCCTGATCAGATGCCCGAACCACCTCAACTGGCTCCTTTCGACGTGAAAGAGAAGCAGTTCTACTCCGAGCTCCTCACCCTATCTCTAAGGCTGAGCCCAGACACCCTATGGAGGGAACTCATTTCAGCTGCTTGTATCCACGATCTCACCCTGATCTCCGTTCCAATCCTCACCTATGACCATTGGTGAGGATTGGAACGGAGATCAGGGTGAGGGTTGGAATCTCTGTTTCAACTCTCACCTAAGGTCATAGGTGAGGATTGGAACGGACCTTAGGTGAGGGTTGGAATGGAGCTTGACTGGTAAATTGAGAGCTTTGACTTCCGGCTCAGCTCCCTCTTCACCACAACAGTCCGGGAAAACGTCTGCATTACTGCTGATGCTGCACCAATCCACCTGTCAGTTTCCCACTTCATCCTACCCTCACTCGTGAACAAGACCCCGAGATACTTGATCTCCTTCACTTGAGGCAACAACTCAACTCCAACCCGGGGGGAGCAATTCACTATTTTCCGATAGAGAACCATGGCCTCAGACTTGGAGGTGCTGACTCTCATCCCAGCCATTTCACACTCAGCTGCAAACTGCCCCAGTTTGTACCGGAGGTCACGGTCTGATGAAGCCAACAAAACCACATCATCTGCGAAGAGCAGCGATGCAATTCTGGGTTAATTCATAGTTAATGTGGTACATGAGATTTAATTTTAACCCAGGTGTCCACAAATCTGAACCAATGGCGAGGTGGTGTCCCTGGATAGGACATCAGAGCCCTCTTTTCTACTTCCTCCCTATACAAGGTAGCCACCACAGGTGAGACTGGGGAACCCATAGCACACCATGTTTCTGCCTATAGTACTGCCCCCTGTATGTGAAGTACATGGACAGTGTTAAGGGTTGTCCTATTGCTAAGGTTGGGGTCGTTTTGTAGTTTTATACGGACTACCTCCACTGCTTCGTCAACAGGAACACACATGAAGAGAGACTTAACATCGTAAGAGACCATTGTTTCATCCCCCTCCATAATGAAGTCCCTCGCCTTATCCACTGGTGGTCTGAAGCCACCAGCGGCCGGTAAATCTCAACACCTGCTGTCCACTTTTAGTTATCTGGTTCTGAAGTGATGTGTGGTTATTTGGTAAAATGCTTGCCAGTGAAGACATACTCACTAGCAGACATAGCGAAATTTTCGCAGAATTCAGCTGGTGGCCGGCGATGACTCCCCCCCCCCCCATTGTGCATGTAACCACAATGACACACAATTGAGCAATCAGCTGGTGCACCATGTGGATGGGATGTACTGCGTGTTGAGTGACAGTTGTGGGATTAGTACTAGAGTGCATGCCTACTATATGTAGTGATAGTGATGCGGTGTTCGCTAATCCATTTAAAGCATATAGACCAAATAGGGATTAAGATCTCTGAATATCCCAGGGATTCTGTGAAACCCGCTCCCTCCTCTTTGTAATCAACAGGTACTCCCTGTGCTTTGCTTTGTGCTTGTGTGTGTTTGTCAGCGCCAGTCAGTGTATGTGTACATGTGTGTGTGCAAGTGTTTGGACAGTGGCATGTGCCCATGCATGGGGAATGATCCAGAAGCAAGAAAAGGCAAATATAGATTAGATGTATAAACAACACAGCATCCTTAGTGTGTATGGATTCCTAGTCGATGATGGCTGGATCGAAACGAGCTTTATATTACATGAACTTCCTCAAACGATCCAACTGGTTGTGTTCCCAGGTGTACATGACACCAATGTACTGTACAACGGCCTTTTTACAGCATATCAACCTGTTAATAAAGAATGATCTATCAGGGAGAAAGCATTGTGAGAACCAATTAATGCTGCATGCAGACTTAACAACTGTCCTGTGTTTCTAACACACTTATAAGGGTACGGTACAGTACACATTGCATTATACATCAGATGGCGACACAATTTCACATTTGCGGCGGCCTCACCCAGTCCTGTCCATGCAGTGTCTTTGTCCACGTCTGCGTCTAAGTTTGTCTTCATTTGATGGCTGGGAGAGCTGGCGCTGGATCAGCTGGGAGAGCTTGGTCTGCTGCGGCCTGTGGGCCCAGGGACCACGGCCCTGCCCGGAGCTGTGCCCGAAGAGGTAACACCGAGGGCGGTCTGACAGGATGCAGGAGTGGAGCAGGCTAAGCTAACTGCTAGCCTATGCAGACAGGCAGTTCTGATAACACCGAGGGTGGTCTGGCGGCGGCCTCGCCTAGCCTTGACTATGTTTTTTTAGTGTTGTCGTGTGGAGTGCAGGGAGGTGTGTGGAAGGTGTCTGGCTGGGAGAGCTGGTGTTGGCTCGGCGGAGAGAGCCTGGTCTGCTGCATCCTGTGGGCCCAAGGACCACGGCCCTGACTGGAGCTGCACCCGAAGAGGAAACACAGAGGGCGCTCTGACAGGACACGGAAGCGAGGCAGGCTAAGCTAGCTGCTAGCCCATGCAGACCGGCGGTTCCGACAGTCATCCTGGCTGGCGTTCGTTCTCCTGGACAGTGATATATACATATATATTTTTTTAGTTTAGATATAGTATGTGTTAGTTTGGACATACATACGTGTTCTTGTAGTTTTTGGATGTGTGTTTTTGTCTTTGTGTTGCACTGCTGTGGGCTGTGAGAAACGATATTTCGTTTCGTTTCCTGTACACTACAGGAAATGAAACGACAATAAAGTGTTTCTGACTCTGACTGTAAGTTAGGAATGACGTAGTGTCAGCTTCTTTGTATTCTATCACAGATTGGGACGGAGTCAGAGGTTTAGCAGCTGTTTAGTTTTTAATGCATGGATGTTATGCTAGGATGCTTAGAATGGCCGTCGGTGCGTCATGGAAGAGACGTCTGACAAATGTACGGCTATACGAAGAGCTCCCTATGGTGTCCACACAAGGGCAACAGAGAAGGATGCTTCTCGCAGGCCACTGTGTGCATCACAACGATGTAGCTGCCAACAAACGTGTGCTCTGGCAACCATCTGATGGAAAAGAAACTCAACGTGGTAGAAGAAGAGTCACCTCTGTGGACAACCTATGAAGGGACACGGGTGGAGCTAAAACCGATCATGGAGAGTGGCATAGTTGGAAACGCTGCGTGGAAGCAGTCATGGGGCGTCTTGATGGATGACCTGGGTGAGGTGGGGTAGTTTTTACTCACAGGGGGGACAGAGGAAATTGTGATTTCGTGCCCCCTAAACGTCTTTGTGATAACCCCCCCGGAAGGGTCAAGTTATCTCTCCTCCAGCTGGAAGCATATAGAAATGCGTATACACAAGTTTGAGATGAATAAAACATGAGCTAGGGTTCATTTCCACGGCCCTCTCACGGCTCACACGCCTGTGAAGTGCCTTTGGTTTAGGATCACAGCGGGCGGGAGCAGCGCTGCGGTAGGGCACAGCGTCACCGTGTCGGCGCCTTTTTTCCGCCTCACTTCCGCTCACCGGCAGCCCGTGTTCCGGCACGCCGGCCGGGCGCGGGAAAGGTCACCGCGTCGGTGGAACAGGAGGCGGTTCCGGGCGCAGGCGTTCGGAGATCAGCGGTAAGAGGACACCGGCGAGTCCTCCCCGTGGTATCGCTGAAACCAGAAGTCCAGAGGGTACAGCGGGGGGGGGGGGGGGGCTGCATGTGACACCACACTTCCTCCCGCACACGTGTAGTATGTGTGTATGTCTACCCCCCCCTCTCTCTCTCTACCTCTCTCTACCTCTCTCTCTCTCTCTCTCTCTCTCTCTCTCTACCTCTCTCTACCTCTCTCTCTCTCTCTCTCTCTCTCTCTCTCTCTCTCTCTCTCTACCTCTCTCTACCTCTCTCTCTCTACCTCTCTCTCTCTACCTCTCTCTCTCTCTCTCTCTCTCTCTCTCTCTCTCTCTCTCTCTCTCTCTGTCTCTCTCTCTCTACCTCTCTCTCTCTCTCTGTCTCTCTCTCTACCTCTCTCTCTCTACCTCTCTCTCTCTCTACCTCTCTACCTCTCTACCTCTCTCTCTCTCTACCTCTCTACCTCTCTCTCTCTCTCTCTATCTCTCACTCTACCTCTCTCTCTCTCGCTCTCTCTCTCTACCTCTCTCTCTAACTCGCTCTCTCTACCTCTCTACCTCTATCTCTCTCTCTCTCTACCTCGCTCTCTCTCTCACTCTCTACCTCTCTCTACCGCTCTCTCTCTCTACCTCTCTACCTCTCTACCTCTCTCTCTCTCTACCTCTCTACCTCTCTCTCTCTCTCTCTATCTCTCACTCTACCTCTCTCTCTCTCTCTCTCTAACTCGCTCTCTCTACCTCTCTACCTCTATCTCTCTCTCTCTACCTCGCTCTCTCTCACTCTCTACCTCTCTCTACCTCTCTCTACCTCTCACTCTACCTCTCTCTCTCTCTCTCTCTCTCTCTCTCTCTCTACCTCTCTACCTCTCTCTACCCCTCTACCTCTCTCTCTACCTCTCTACCTCTCTCTACCTCTCTCTCTACCTCTCTACCTCTCTCTACCTCTCTCTACCTCTCTACCTCTCTACCTCTCTCTACCTCTCTCTCTACCTCTCTACCTCTCTCTCTCTCTCTACCTCTCTCTACCTCTCACTCTACCTCTCTCTACCTCTCTCTCTACCTCTCTCTACCTCTCTCTCTACCTCTCGCTACCTCTCTCTCTACCTCTCTCTCTCTCTCTACCTCTCTCTCTCTCTCTCTCTACCTCTCTCTACCTCTCTACCTCTCTCTACCTCTCTACCTCTCTCTCTACCTCTCTCTCTCTCTCTACCTCTCTCTACCTCTCTCTCTACCTCTCGCTACCTCTCTCTCTCTACCTCTCTCTACCTCTCTCTCTACCTCTCTCTACCTCTCTCTCTCTCTACCTCTCTCTCTACCTCTCTGTACCTCTCTCTCTACCCCCCTCTCTCTCTCTATCTCTCTCTCTCTACCTCTCTCTCTCTCTACCTCTCTCTACCTCTCTGTCTCTCTCTTTCTCTCTCTACCTCTCTCTCTCTCCCTCTCTCTACCTCTCTCTCTCTCTCTCTCTCTCTCTCTCTGTCTACCTCTGTCTACCTCTCTCTCTCTACCTCTCTCTACCGCGCTACCCCCCTCTCTCTCTCTCTGTCTACCTCTCTCTACCTTCTGGGTCCAGGATCGTTTTGTTTTTCAGAGCGAAGTCTGCGCTACACCTCTTATCACACGCTGAGGTGCAGGACTGGCTAACTTCCGGTACCAGTTGAAAAGACGTGAATTAATAGGCGATGTCAAGTCAAATCAAAATGTCTTTTCTTTCTTTCTTTCTTTCTTTCTTTCTTTCTTTCTTTCTTTCTTTCTTTCATCGGCGACGTGATAAAAACTACAAATCAAAAACAAACGAGACGAGCACGTTTACGGACATCCGTCCTTCGGATGAGGCGTTAAACCCGAGGAAGATCCCATGGCCCTTATCGCAAAGAGTAGGGGCTTCCCCGGTGTCCTGGCAAGATCCCCATCCTGGCTCTGTCCACCTGGCCACCTAATCACCGACCCCCCCCCCCATGTAAATGACTCAATGGTTCCTCCCTCTCCACCTCAAGCTGATGTGTGATGAACGTTCTGGTGCACAAACGCTGCCGTGCACCACCCAGGTGGTGCCACACGTCGGTGGTGGTTGAGGTGAGTTACCCCCTTCACTGTGAAGCGGTTTGGGCGTCCAGAAAAGCGCTATGCAAATGTAATGATCATTAATATCATCATCTGCCATTCGTTAGCGCCTACAAGACGTGTGCTGCCGTACTTGGCTGAGGGCTGCAGGAGTTTTGCCACCTGCCATCAAGCAACAACCAAACCACTCGGTCCGCGCTGGACTGTGAATCACAATCATAATCATAATCACAATCACAATCACTTCTTATTTTCAGTTACCTTCATTTAGCATCCGCCGCTGACATCCACTGACCCTATTACGCGCCCGGATACGAGAGACCGTTTCATCGCCCCTTTAAACACCGTTATGGTGAGCCTCAAATGGTGGCTGCTGAGAAGGGCGGCGCATTAAAGACACCATCCATGGGGCGTCCGGGTAGCGTAGCGGTCTATTCCGTTGCCTACCAACACGGGGATCGCCGGTTCGAATCCCCGTGTTACCTCAGGCTTGGTAGGGCGTCCCTACAGACACAACTGGCCGTGTCTGCGGGTGGGGGAAGCCGGATGTGCGTGTGTGTCCTGGTCGCTGCACTAGCGCCTCCTCTGGTCGGTCGGGGCGCCTGTTCGGGGAGGACGGGAAACTGGGGGGGAGTAGCGTGATCCTCCCACGCGCTGCGTCCCCCCTGGTAAAAGGTTGGCGTTAGATCCTACGGGGTGTAGGCGCGGGAAGTAGCCGTGATTGGCTGTTGCGTCGGCCAATAGAAAGCGCGGAACCTCGAAGCGTACTGACTCGAAACAAACGACGCGCACTGAAACGTTTAGCTAGCTAGCTTACAACTGACCTTAACACTGCCAGATCGCACTGTAGCGATAGCTAACGTTAACGCTCGCCGACAATGGGAATTCAAAAAGAGTTTAAACCCTGACCCCTAACCAACAACCAATCAGGTCTACTTCCGTGCCTACACCCCGTAGGATCTAGCGTCAACCCTGGTGAAACTCCTCACTGTCAGGTGAAAAGAAGCGGCTGGCGACTCCACGTGGATCGGAGGAGGCACGTGGTAGTCTGCAGCCCTCCCCGGATCGGCAGAGGGGGTGGACTTCATCCATAATTTCATTTTTGCCATATTCGGTGTATTAGCATTCTCTAATCACTCCTCTTTGTCATTGGTGCAGACAGGGTCTGCCGTTCCCGCTAAGAATCCAAGAGTAATGGTGCCCGCACCGGAAATGTTTCGTCTGCCACTAGAAGAGAAGAAGGAGGAACCTGCGTGTCGAATGCATGCGTTAGAGTAAGTGGTAAGCAGTAGAATTCAAAGTGAAGCATCGTTTGGTGTTTGATGGGGTTTAATGAGATGTTTGGTATGTTGCTGGCTATTGCTGTGTCGGATGACATAGCTGATAATCTCTCTCCAAATTATGCACACTGCTGCTGGATTATCTTGTGGGTATAAAAACCACCTGCTGTGACCACCACAGAGCCGGCCCAAGGCTTTATGGGGCTCTAAGCAGAATTTGATTTGGGGCCCTCACTCCCCCCCCCGCCCACCCCCACGCTAAACCCACCTCCCACCACCGGCCGTATTATGTCCATGCTTGATCGTTACCATACCATTGTCATGACTACTGTGCTGGGAAGTCTTAAAATAAACCAGCAGACAGTGCATTTACTGAACAAGTTAACTATTTTAATTGCTTTTCTACTGCGGAAATGATTAAACCAGTAGCATTAATTTGTCAGTCTGTTAACAACATGATATCAAAATATTTAGTTTTTTTTTTTTTGGTGATTGCTACTGATATGCTATATCGCACACAGAAAAATATACACTACCGTTCAAAAGTTTGGGGTCACCCAAACAATTTTGTGTTTTCCATGAAAAGTCACACTTATTCACCACCATATGTTGTGAAATGAATAGAAAATAGAGTCAAGACATTGACAAGGTTAGAAATAATGATTTGTATTTGAAATAAGATTTTTTTTACATCAAACTTTGCTTTCGTCAAAGAATCCTCCATTTGCAGCAATTACAGCATTGCAGACCTTTGGCATTCTAGCTGTTAATTTGTTGAGGTAATCTGGAGAAATTGCACCCCACGCTTCCAGAAGCAGCTCCCACAAGTTGGATTGGTTGGATGGGCACTTCTTGCGTACCATACGGTCAAGCTGCTCCCACAACAGCTCAATGGGGTTCAGATCTGGTGACTGCGCTGGCCATTCCATTACCGATAGAATACCAGCTGCCTGCTTCTGCTCTAAATAGTTCTTGCACAATTTGGAGGTGTGTTTAGGGTCATTGTCCTGTTGTAGGATGAAATTGGCTCCAATCAAGCGCTGTCCACTGGGTATGGCATGGCGTTGCAAAATGGAGTGATAGCCTTCCTTATTCAGAATCCCTTTTACCCTGTACAAATCTCCCACCTTACCAGCACCAAAGCAACCCCAGACCATCACATTACCTCCACCATGCTTAACAGATGGCGTCAGGCATTCTTCCAGCATCTTTTCATTTGTTCTGCGTCTCACAAACGTTCTTCTTTGTGATCCAAACACCTCAAACTTGGATTCATCCGTCCACAACACTTTTTTCCAGTCTTCCTCTGTCCAATGTCTGTGTTCTTTTGCCCATCTTAATCTTTTTCTTTTATTGGTCAGTCTCAGATATGGCTTTTTCTTTGCCACTCTGCCCTGAAGCCCAGAATCCCGCAGCCGCCTCTTCACTGTAGATGTTGACACTGGTGTTTTGCGGGTACTATTTAATGAAGATGCCAGTTGGGGACCTGTGAGGCGTCTGTTTCTCAAACTAGAGACTCTAATGTACTTATCTTCTTGCTCAGTTGTGCAACGCGGCCTCCCACTTCTTTTTCTACTCTGGTTAGAGCCTGTTTGTGCTGTCCTCTGAAGGGAGTAGTACACACCGGTGTAGGAAATCTTCAATTTCTTAGCAATTTCTCGCATGGAATAGCCTTCATTTCTAAGAACAAGAATAGACTGTCGAGTTTCAGATGAAAGTTCTCTTTTTCTGGCCATTTTGAGCGTTTAATTGACCCCACAAATGTGATGCTCCAGAAACTCAATCTGCTCAAAGGAAGGTCAGTTTTGTAGCTTCTGTAACGAGCTAAACTGTTTTCAGATGTGTGAACATGATTGCATAAGGGTTTTCTAATCATCAATTAGCCTTCTGAGCCAATGAGCAAACACATTGTACCATTAGAACACTGGAGTGATAGTTGCTTGAAATGGGCCTCTATACACCTATGTAGATATTGCACCAAAAACCAGACATTTGCAGCTAGAATAGTCATTTACCACATTAGCAATGTATAGAGTGTATTTCTTTAAAGTTAAGACTAGTTTAAAGTTATCTTCATTGAAAAGTACAGGGCTTTTCCTTCAAAAATATGGACATTTCAATGTGACCCCAAACTTTTGAACGGTAGTGTATGCTATATTTATCAACCTGTCGTGTTTGACATTTCAAGCGCTCCTGAGGGCCCCCTGCTGGCACGGAGGACCTAAGCGACAGCTTAGTTCGCTCATGCCTCGGGCCGGCTCTGGACCACCAGATGGTACCAAATCCACCTAAATTTGAGAATAACGATTATTATTGGGCAGGAAGTGGTGAATAGCGATTAAGTTTTGCAAGGATGCAGTATCACAGAACAAGGTATGACGCAGGCAGACTGCGTCACCATACAAGCGCTTCGAGGAAATTACTCCACGATGTACGATTTATGACTCGGCAAATTGTTAGCCATGATTCTGTTGCACGTCATCTCATCTACATTGCACAGTTGTATCTATGTTTGCCATAGCTGTCATTGGACTGTTCAATTTTTGGACGTTCCCACCTTTTTGAAATCCATCATGATGATGAGGAAGCTAGACCCTGTCCCTCAAGAAACATCAACATCAATTGATGCACAGGATTGGGCCGGCTTGCAAGGCTAGCGTGCACAGGTTTCCTGGCAAAACTGGATAATATTTTCGCAAACCAGTCCCCAGTCACACGATTCATGTGCAACTGGTCCACCATGTGATATGACTGGTCCACCGTGCCACATGATTGGTCCACTGTGTTACTTCACTGGTCCGCCGTGTCACGTGATTGGTCCACCACCACGTGATTGGTCTACCGTGTTACTTCACTGGTCCATCCGGATACAACGTTTATTGACGGATACGTTTCATCATCATCTAAGTGACCTCTTCAGTCTCAACTGACTGCAGGTATCCCACCCTTATAAACAATACAGTGGCATAACGACCCAAACCAACAACCAGTTTCATATGCAAGCGTGGGTGTGACCATTAACTAGAGTTTCAGTGGCCATGTGTACTATTCACAGAGGATTAGGGAATGTTGCAATCACAGCATTTTAGGATGCCTCCTGGGCGCCTTCCTTTGGAGGTTTTCCAGGCACGGCCAACTGGGAGGAGACCCTGGGTTAGACCCAGAACTCGCTGGAGGGACTGCATGTCTGATCTGGCCTGGGAACGCCTCGGGATCCCCCAGGAGGAGCTGGAGGGCGTTGCTGGGGAGAGGGACGTCTGGAGTGCCCTACTTAGCTTGCTGCCACCGCGACCCCGACCCCGGAGAAGTGGCTGAAGATGGATGAATGAGTCACAGCATTTGTAGGGAGGAAGGCTGGTTTGAACGGGGGAGTCAAAGAGGCCATTTATGTGGTGAAGAGGGAACGACCATCCCTAAACAGAGAGGGGGGGGGCTAACAGTACATCTGTCACCATCTTACAATGCTGTGGTTGCAAACATTCCCAAATCTTCTGTGAATACTACACATGACCATTGTAACTCTCGTTAATGGTCATGCCCATCTTTGCACATGAAACTGTTCGTTGGTTTCGGTTGTTATGCAGCTGTATTGTTTATAAGGGTGGGGATACTTGCAATCAGTTTAGACTGAAGAGGTCACTTAGCTGAGTGATGAAACGTATCTGTCGATAAACGCTGTATCCAGATGGACTTATTGAACGGTGTGGGGACTAGAAAATATGTTAAAAGCTGCATGCTGGACAGTTAGATTACAACGCCACAGATTAGCATTGGTTATCTTTGGTTGCAAATGAGCTCAAGTGATGAGTGATTCAGGTTTTGTTGAACAGACGTTCGAGTTTAACAGAACTTTAGAGAGTACAAATGAAGGACTGGATGAACTGTGAACACGTGCATGTATGAATGAGTTACCTCCTCTAATGACCGATTACATTGACGGTTGATAATTGAGGCTCGGTAATGATCATCTTTTTCCAAAATGAAGATGCAGAGTTTTGGAAGAGATCTATTGCTGTCTGACTATCAGGACTTAATGAGTAATTTTAGGGGTTTGTCTGCCGGAGAGCGATGATTTATCCCAGGGTGCAAAGTGAGGAAATGTGGTCTGATCTTCAGAAGACCTCTCTCCTCATTAGCTCCTCTCTTGTCTGCTCAGATGGCACTTGTATCGCTGGACTCTCACTGACGAGACAGGAATGTGGTCGAGGAAAAGAAGCAAATAAGGAATTAATTGCACCGTGTTTGGCAGCTTTATGTTGATGTATGGAAGATGTTTTAGATCAAAACTCTGCTTTCCTCCAAACTAACCAGTCAGCTAAAGAGTCCGACCTGTTAGCCAAGGGCAAGTGAGTCTATTCGTCCATGGTCGTTACAGTATCAAGGACTTAGAAAATGAATGCACAAATGATCCCTGCAGGGGAAGTCTTTGTATTGCATTCTAATGAACAAAATGAGTTATATTAACAAAGTGTGACTGATTGACTGATTTTGTATCTTGCCTCCTCATGCTAGGAAGGTGAAGTAAAGACGATCAACAGAGAAGCAACTCACCCATTCATTGTCTTGCTCAGAGACACTTGGGTAGAGTAGATGTTTGACTTGGCACCTCTGGATGAAGGACAACCTCCTGGTTGCCACTGTGATGTCCATGAAAAAGACAATTTACAAATAACTCCATTTTTCATTCAGCTTGGAGTATGAAGAAGGTGTAGCTTAAAGGTGTTATATATGATATTTTCAACTTTCATTTAGAAGTAAACAACTATTTTCTATGGAAAGAGATAATGGAGTAATGGCGTCCTGAGCAGAGAATGACGTCACACTCCCCCTGTGTGTAGTAATCTGAGCTTCTCTGTTCTTTGTTGTAGAAGCCAGTCTGGCCGCGCGTGCATGTTAGTGCACGTGGGGTAGCTAGCGTTAGCAGGTTAGCTAGCAAGCTAATAATTGCGTTACATGGATTTAGGTTGCTCGGCAGATCGAAGAAATGGATCCTTACCAAGCTGAACATGTTACTAATGTTATTAAGATAACTCTATACTGTAAAAACCAATATTCCAACCAACAAAATAGCCGAGAACGTGAAACAGCCAAATAGCCAAGAAAGCGAAGGGAGGGGGAGGTTGGTTGTGTTTTGGTCTGAGATGCCGGTGCTGAATGTTGTATATAGCACATTTAAGAAGTGAATGCCATAGAATGAGACAGGGGGAGTTTAAACAAATGATGGAGAATAGTCTCAAGTATAAGTTTACAGTAAATCTGAGCCGCTGGTGTTGTAGAATTTTCCGACTCCCCTGCAGGATCTGACTCCCTTGCCGTGAATGGGTTACGGTTAAAGTTGGGGGTTAGTGGTGGTGGGTTAGGGCTTAGGGTTAGCCTAACCCCTAACCTCACAACAAGGGGAGTCAGATTCTGCGTTCAGAAAATTCTGTAACACCGGTGTCTTAGTCACCCTGGCTCTCATGATGCAGTAAACCCCGTCCATATGGTGCGCCAGACGAGTTCAAACAAACAACCGGAATGACTTTCAAATAGTATTTGACCCCTAGTTCGGCCACTGAGGGCATTCTCAACCAACTCGCGTTGATACCGAGGGAGAAATCGGCTAAAATAATAGTTTTTGATGTGTCCTTTCAACCTCGCACATGGATATCTGCGGCTTTCTCTCACCTCTCTTTGTCTCTGTGGAGCAAACAAACCTGGAGGGCAGATGATAGCACATAGGTAGGTGGTGGCTGAGGTGTGAGCTGATGTAGCACATGCCGCTTGGTGTTTTGCCCTCACTTAAGTTGCTCTGGGGTTGCTTTTTTTTTTTTAAGTCCATACATTAAGGTTACATTGATAGCGCCGGTCTTGATGCCCAGCTCAGATGTTTTCTTGCCTACATCCGACCACCTGCACTCAAAACAACCGGCATGCGTAGACCTGAATGAGAGTGTGGTCACTGTTACGGGAGATGACGACCGCACGTGGGCACCACATCATTCAAAATGCAACGTGAGTCTTTGACAGTGTCGCATTTTGAATGAGAATGGCGTGCCATTCACAATGGCCTGTGTGGCTACGGCCACACTTGCAGATATTCGATTCTTATTTCCACGTGTGAATGTGGTCAGAATTTGATTTGAAAATATCCAATTCCATGTGCCCCCCCCCCCCGGTTGCACGGTTATAATACATATCTGATCTGTGCCACATGCGAGCAAAAAACCGGAATTGGGTCGCTTGTGCCAGGTGGTCTGATCGTAGCCTTGTGATCGCATGGTTGGCACCAGTGTGAGCCGAGCCCCGAGGCTTGGCAGTGCAACAACTATTAAGATGCATAAGACCACACTCATTTACAGTCACAATTAGCAGTACTGTAATTACAGTACCGTAATTCTTTTTTGCTTGTTTTTGGATTTTCCCTCCTTTTTCTCCCTATTTCTCAGTTGTACCCGTCCAATTACCCCACTCTTCCGAGCCGTCCCGGTCACTGCTCCACCCCCTCTGCTGATCCGGGGGGTGGCTGCAGACTACCACATGTCTCCTCCGATATGTATGGAGTCACCAGCCGCCTCTTTTCACCTGACGGTGAGGTGTTTCACCAAGGGGATGTACCGGGTGGGAGGATCACGCTACCCCCCCCCCAGTTCCTCCTCGTCATCGAACAGGCACCCCTGACCTACCAGAGGAGAAGCTAGTGCGGCGACCGGGACGCATACCCACATTCGGCTTCCCACCCGCAGACACGGCCAGTTGTGTCTGTAGGGACACCCGACCAAACCGGAGGTAACACGGGGATTCGAACCGGTGATCCCCGTGTTGGTAGGCAACAGAATAGGCCGCCACGCCACCCAGACGCCCATCAGATCAGAGCACTTTTGCCCCGGGGCCGGCTACACATCACCCAGGGCTCCTATTCTGGAAACCTCTCCATCCGTTTGTTTTTCCACACTGTCCAGAAGAGACTCGTTTTCTGTAACTTACGTGTTCTAAAACAATAGGAGTATAATTTTTTTCTCCTTGCACAGATGCAGCGTCTGTGTTAGAAGATGGCATGATACAGATACATGATACAGTGTTTACTGTACGTCATACTCACGCACCTGCATTATTAAAGATATGGGAGGTCTATTTATGACACCTTGATTTATGTGGACTCGGTGGCACACCTACTTTTCTGGATGACATATGGAGACGGGTTTTCGAATGCTTCCCCAGCTAAAAGGCCTGCTAATTCCTCAAAGTCATATTACGCGAGGCGAGGTTCTGCCCTCCTGAAAAGCCCTTAGCTCGGCGATCGTGTCTTTAAGGTGATGGGCGCTGTTGGAGTCACTGTAATTCCTGCAAAAATACGTGCAGAACGAAACGTGTCGACAACAACAGAGATGTGCCCGTGCTTTGACAAGCAGTTTGTCAAAGTCAGATCCGGATGAGCTGGCTGCTTTTATTCTGGAAGCTAAGCACTGCTTAAGGTGTAAACACTTGCTCATAGGGGAGAGGAGGCTGTCATGGCGGTGAAACTCAGACGGTGTCTGATTGCGGCGTGGCACTTGATGAGTAATCACCGTTCATCCGACGATTTCATGCTCCCTGCCCGCCTTGTTGACCTCTTATAATGTCTTAATGCTGTTGGGAGCATGCCCGGATCCAATTATGACTCTGGCTGTGAGCGCCATACTGTCGTGAGGTCAAACCCTCGGCTTCATGATTAGAGTGCCCATCCTGTGTGGCTCAGTAGAAACCAGGATCACTGACTGGGTTTTGTGATATCAGAGGCTATCAATCATAGTGGAGACGGTGCACTATCATTTTAGAATATGACAACTTGAAACGCTAAATATGATGACACTGACAGTGTAAACCGGTGTGAAGTCATGCGTCAGCAGAACTGGCCGATCGAAGCACATTTGTCTCCACATCATAAATAAAGTCCACCAACCACGTTCGGAGTCACACAGCAACCGTTATGTTATTCACCACACATCATCTCGTCTGAGCTCGTCGTCAGCCGCTTCTCCGGGTTCAGGGCGTGGTGGCGGTCAGTTGAGACTGAAGAGGTCACCTTGATGAGTGATGAAACGTATCCGTCAATACATTTTGCGTCCAGGTGAACTGATTCAACCTTCTTTGATTTAGACTACATGTTGTGGAAAATTTGCCAGTTTTCCTGAATGCGACATGCAAATGATAATAGGCGTGTCAGAAGCTGAGCTATAGATGACTCGCCATTATAAAGATAAGAGTCTAGTCTGGTTGGTCATCAGTTTTCTGCACCCGCCGTGTTTCCAAGATGGCACCCGACTGAAACTGCTTCTCTAGAGAGGCTATGATGACATTTCAGACCAACTCGGTTGGTAATAACATTGACTTTGTAATCTGTTGTGATATTTTCAGACACTCGCAGTGTTGCTGCAGAATGGTGTCACAGACGTTTAGCTGTTATTTCTGTCTATTTACAAGATTGTCCTCGATTTGATAGCAGTGAAGTTTGCACGGAGCATCACTTTCCTCCTACATCCAAAGACACGCATGGCAGATGAACTGGAGACTCAAAGTTGCCCATACCGTAGGAATGATTATTATGTAAGTGTATATGTAGGCCATGCAATGGACGGACAAAATGTCTTGAGTTTCTCGCTGTCCTCTTCCCAATGCCTGCTGGGAAACACTCTGGCTGCCTCGCAGCCCCAAACTGCATGGGTGGCGAAAGGGTAGCAGCAGGATATAATTTCACATGTAGGTTGTGACTCAGTACATACTGACATTCGAGTCCTGTTACCTCAGTTCACACTTTAGCTGTTGTCCTGCTGCTTCTATCCGGTTCTATTCTCAAAGCCAGCAAATAAAAGCCTTCTCATAAATATTAATCGATACTGCTGCCACAAACACTGGGCTCTTCTCTCCCCAGCGGCCTCTGTCAGACAGTGAAACGAAGTGTTTACACATGTGCCGAGACCTAGGGGGCACTAAAAAAACCCACCAAACATCAGACATCCCTGCCTGTTCCTCACAGCTGGACAGCTGCTTTTGAAGCCTCAATCTCCTTCCAGAGGAGAGGATGAGTCGCTCTCATCCGGCTGGATGCAGACTGCAGACAGGTAAGAGGTAAAGTGCTGCCGTCTCTCTGGATAGAGGCCTTTTCGTGCGGGCTTTGATGTGTGTTGGCGCATTCGCCCAGGGAAATTAAGACGCCGATCTGTTTTGAGGCTTGCGCTGCTGCCATCCCGCCTCCGCATCAAATACTGATCTGAGGTATAATGCTAATAAAAGCATTCTTCTTAATGACAACTCAGTTAGGAATACTTTTTATAGCATTTCTTCCTCGTACCCAGAAAGCCGTGCTTGACAGCAGGGTAGATGACAGAGGGGGAAAGAAACGAAGGATGACATTTCTCCTGTCAGTTTATTTATCCAGCGAGCATTGACTCAGCATGCGTTCTCCTTTTCCATCCCCGCCCGGCTTTACGTTTGCATAGCTCCACATGCTCACGGCTAGCATCTGCCTCGGCACAGCCACAATCTTTCTGCTCTCGGCTACCAAGCAGCTCTAATGGAGCAGTTGAGGGTTTAGATGCCTTGCTGAAGAGCACCACGGCGGTATTTGTGAATGGAGGGGGTGAGCGTTTGTCATTCTCTTTCTGCGCAAAGATAGGCCTGGATTCACATCGCCGGCCATCGCTCACAGTCAAGTCTGCTAGTTTAGTCGCTGCCGCCACATAAATCGTGATGCTTTTGAACGTCATTTAAAATGGGCGGGGTATCGTGGACAACACGTTTTGTTTAGTCCCCCCCCCTTTTTCTCCCCAATTGTACTTGGCCAATTACCCCACTCTTCCAAGCCGTCCCAGTCACTGCTCCCCCCCTGCCGATCCAGGAAGGGCTGCAGACTACCGCATGCCTCCTCCCATACATGTGGAGTCGCCAGCCGCTTCTGTTCCCCTGACAGTGAGGAGTTTCACCGGGGGGACGTCGCGTGTGGGAGGATCACGCTATTTCCCCCAGTTCCCCCTCCCTCCCTGAACAGGCGCCTTGACTGACCAGAGGAGGCGCTAGTGCAGCGAGCAGGACACACACCCACATCCGGCTTCCCACCCGCAGACACGGCCAATTGTGTCTGTAGGGACACCCGACCAAGCCGGAGGTAGTGTGGGGATTTGAACCAGCGATTCCCGTGTTGGTAGGCAATGGAATAGACCACTACGCCACCCGGACGCTCCTAGTCTAGTGTTGGGGTAGATTTTACCATCAACATATTCATGCTTTCACCGCACTTGAATAACATGTCCCACCAGCTTCTTTATGTGATGAAATGGTGCCATTTGAACGAGCCAATCAGAGGTGCCTCCGAGTGACGTCACACCGGGAACACACAATCCATCCGGTTTTTCCGTGAGGCCATGCCGAGACCATGGTGGTTTCTGATTGGACAGTCCTTGTTTCTGTTAAGGGAGGGGTGGGGCCAGCAGTACTGCCAGCCAATGAGCACTTTAGCATCACATAGACAAGGTATGTTTTCCTTTGGGTGGACAAAAATGTCCTCCCACAGTCCAAAGATCTGCATGTCAGATGATTCAGGGGAACCCAGTGGGACTGGCACACATTTCCAGGGTATTTCCCCGCCTTTTGCATGTCGTCTGCTGGGGATAGGCTTCACCCCCCGCCACCCTGAATTCAATGAAGTGGGAGAGAAGCCCTAACCTCAGAATATTATTTTACATCACTGTGGGTTTTTTTTCTATATTCCTTATGCAACCTGCAAGTAAATCATACACCGCCCGTACGTGTTATTTCAGCAGGCAGTCACAACTGATGTTAAGGAGCTTCTTCTCCCTCGGTGACCTGGCCAGGGAAAGCGGGATAAAGGCGAACACGGAAATCGAACAAATATCTCGGATTTGAAACACCGAAATACAAATGAGGTGGCAGATTTTGACGGGCGGCAGCTCAAAAATCCTCTAAATCGTATTCGCCCGCACGACGATAAAGCAACAGCGGCCACACGGTGTGTAATTTATGCCGACGTGATCACGGCCTTTTGAGACGTGACGTTAGATTGAAGAGGGCGGAAAAAAATTAGGTCGTTAGTGCCAGGGACCATCGTTGTAATTTGATGACGGAAAACAAAAAACTGCACGGTCGACAACCCCATTTTAGAGGCGCTGCGCCGGCCGACCAGGACCGGCCTGACGGACAGCCCATTGATCATAAGAGTACGCTGTAAGCCGATATAGCTTGAATATTTATGGTGAGGGGCTATGTGCCTGAAGAGACTCTGAGTGGCTCTGAGTGCTTGCTGGTTTGTGTATTCCTGCAAGGGAACGCACACACACACACACACACAAACACACACATACACTCACTCATACTTTACACAAACACACACACCCACATGCATCGCCGAGCATGTACATGGACATGTTCACACATGATCATATGCAAGGGCACACAAACATTTACGCGTTCTCGTACACGCACACGCGCACACACACGCACAATGCGGTGGAACAGACGCTGGCTTGTAAAAACACAGGCCTTTTAAATTTTCATTTTTATGGTGTTCCAGCTTAAAGTGAGCATTCCCGTCTTGGCTGAGTGGAGCGCAGCCCTCAAGGACAACCTCGACTGCCGGGCCACGCTGACACCAGGACCCACACAGAATAGAAAAAAAGTGGAACAGACTAGATGAGGAAAGGTAGGGAAAGGAGGGAGAAGAGATGCTTTTTAATCTGTATTCACGCTTTTTAAGATACTGTACATACATACAAGGAAATGCACTCTCTACATTCAGCCCACCCTCTGTGCACCCACTAGGGACGGTGGGCAGCCGCGGTGCACCTTGATCAGGGGCTTTTTTGGTGGGAGGAAACGGTACCTGATGGAAGACCTCTGTTAGATCCAAACATTGCTCAGTTAAAATGGCCGGGAGCCATCAGCACAGGGTGCGGGTCTTTTGTCTGATACCGGAGCACAGCCATGCAGAGAACGTGGCGAACTCCACACAGAGGGGACCTGGGACGGCCCGGTGTTCGAACCCAGGACCTTCTTCTTGCTGTGAGGCAGCAGCGCTAACCACTGGGCCACCGTGCAGCTCCTTATTTAGCGGCCGCTTTTGCCCAAAGCCACGACTCGGCAGTCAGCAGAGGTGTTTGTGGGTGAACTTAAAGGCCTCTTACAGCACCGGATAGCAATTGTAACGTAGCCAAAAGGGCATGTCGTGTCCGGTGCATCAGTGGGACTGCACAGTGGGGAGATCACCAATGGTTACGCCAATAACGAGGGATTCACAATACGAATTAGCCGCTCGATGCCAAAAAAATCAGCACTAAAGTCATGCTTGGAAACCATCCGTGGATCAAGGTAGGCCTGGAAGAGAAACACTTTCTGTTTTGGCCTTTTAGTATGTCTGAGGTAAGCCAGTTTGCAGCCCTGATGGAAGACAAGAGTTTGTTCCACCATTTTGGGGTGAGGCGAGAGAAAATCGGAACCTAGCGTTTAGCTGTTTTAATGCGGGACGTTATGGATCAGTGTTTCTCAACCCAGTCCTCAAGGACCCCCTATCCTGCATATTTTCTTTGCAACCCTGAATAGGTATACCTGTTGGTAGTTATTCAACCAATCAGCAACGAATTTTGTCAGACGTCGCACACCTTGCATAATGAAGTGCTGCGAGATGATTGGTCGAGTAAGTACAAGCAGGGCTACCTATGCAGGGTTACAATGAATATCTGCAGGATAGGGGGTCCTTGAGGACTGGGTTGAGAAACACTGTTATGGATTAATATGGGTTTGCAGGTGAGTCGGTGCAGTCCCTGAAATGCCGTCATCCGAAAGGTTTTGAACTTCATGCAGGCAGCAGCAGGGGGCCAGTGTGCGGCCGCAAAGAGAAGGGTGACGTGCACATTGAGGCAGGTGGAAAACCAAGCGTGCAGCATCACTCTGGATTCATCGCAGTGGTTGGATAGCACAGACTGGCAGCTGCACAGCATGTTCTGACAGGTGTGGCTAGACATTTCAGATATCCACAAGTGGTCAATACACGTTTTCAACGAGTCTGGTTCAACCCATTTCTTGTGAAGTGAGAATGAAAGCCAGAGTTAAAAGTTATTAGCTGAAATTAGCTGAACTACGGACATAAAACCCAGGCTGAATTATCCTTTAATCAACGTAGTCTCGCAGGCAAAACATGGATATTCAATTTATTTGCAGTCCCCAAAATGCATTGACTGGCAACGTTTTGTCACATGCCTACACAGTTGTGTGTCAACAACGTATCAGAAGTTAAGAAGTATTACTCTGCGGATGGTTACGGTATTAGATTGGAGATTGTTGAATTTAGGGAGCTCAGTTGTAATCAGAATTGTCTTGTGTTGGCTGTGTGTTTTCATGGAGCGTGTCTCCGTTTATCGTCAGTTCGGTTCAGGCCCGAAAATCAGTAATAAAAGAAATTTCCGTAAAGGCGAAGAAGAAAGGGAATGGAAAATTCACTTCTGGAACCACGGCGACTGAAAAGGTGGGCGGTCACTCCCCCCCTCCCCCACTCGCTATCCCTCTGACCAATCAGAGAAACGCCAATGGAATAGGGGCGTGCCTTCTGGCTGTCAGTCAACTTTGTTGCTCACAGTTTGACTCGTAATGCTGTGCTCAGGTGAAGCCCCGTTTACAGTAGGCCTGTCTCCCTTGGCCAAATGAAAATAGCAAATACTTCACCTACAACTGATAAACTATTAAGAAGGAAAACTACTTCACCGGAGCAACGGACCTCATTCGCCAGGAATCAGGAACACTTTATTTGTCATTTCGTTTCGTGATCGTCACGATATCCAAACTAACACATATATCCAAACTAACACATATATCCAAACTAACACATACACTCACCGGCCACTTTATTAGGCACACCTGTCCAACTGCTCGTTAACGCAAATTTCTAATCAGCCAATCACATGGCAGCAACTCAATGCATTTAGGCATGTAGACATGGTCAAGACGATCTGCTGCGGTTCAAACCGAGCATCAGAGTGGGGAAGAAAGGTGATTTAAGTGACTTTGAACGTGGCATGGTTGTTGGTGCCAGACGGGCTGGTCTGAGTATTTCAGAAACTGCTGATCTACTGGGATTTTCACGCACAACCATCTCTAGGGTTTACAGAGAATGGTCCGAAAAAGAGAAAATATCCAGTGAGCGGCAGTTCTGTGGGCGAAAATGCCTTGTTGATGCCAGAGGTCAGAGGAGAATGGCCAGACTGGTTCGAGCTGATAGAAAGGCAACAGTAACTCAAATAACCACTCATTACAACCGAGGTATGCAGAAGAGCATCTCTGAACGCACAACACGTCGAACCTTGAGGCAGATGGGCTACAGCAGCAGAAGACCACACCGGGTGCCACTCCTGTCAGCTAAGAACAGGAAGCTGAGGCTACAATTCGCACAGGCTCACCAAAATTGGACAATAGAAGATTGGAAAAACGTTGCCTGGTCTGATGAGTCTCGATTTCTGCGGCGACATTCGGATGGTGGGGTCAGAATTTGGCGTCAACAACATGAAAGCATGGATCCATCCTGCCTTGTATCAACGGTTCAGGCTGGTGGTGGTGGTGTAATGGTGTGAGGGATATTTTCTTGGCACACTTTGGGCCCCTTAGTACCAATTGAGCATCGTGTCAACGCCACAGCCTACCTGAGTATTGTTGCTGACCATGTCCATCCCTTTATGACCACAGTGTTCCCATCTTCTGATGGCTACTTCCAGCAGGATAACGCACCATGTCATAAAGCTCGAATCATCTCAGACTGGTTTCTTGAACATGACAATGAGTTCACTGTACTCAAATGGCCTCCACAGTCACCAGATCTCAATCCAATAGAGCACCTTTGGGATGTGGTGGACCGGGAGATTCACATCATGGATGTGCAGCCGACAAATCTGCAGCAACTGCGTGATGCTATCATGTCAATATGGACCAAACTCTCTGAGGAATGTTTCCAGTACCTTGTTGAATCTATGCCACGAAGGATTAAGGCAGTTCTGAAGGCAAAAGGGGGTCCAACCCGGTACTAGCAAGGTGTACCTAATAAAGTGGCCAGTGAGTGTATATCCAAACTAACACATATATTGCTGTCCCAGGGAACGAACACCAGATCAGGATGACTGTTGGAAGTGCCGGTCTGCATGGGCTAGCAGTTAGCTTAGCCTGCCCCGTGTTACTTCCTCGGGCACAGCTCCAGGCAGGGCCCTGGTCCCTGGGCCCACAGGAAGAAGCAAACCAGGCTCTCTAAGACAAAACTTGAGACGCGGACGTGGACAAAGACGCTGCGTGGACGGTGCTGGGTGAGGCTGCCGCAAACGGGAATTGGCGAAATTCGTTCATGAATTATCTTACAGACAAGCTTGTCTCTTTTGGGGTTTTCAGCCCTCAAGTTTATCTCAACGAATCCAGACACCAGTACCTGAATGAGGCCCAACGTTGGTGGCGCTAAAAGAATATTATTTTTACATGCATAAATTATAAGCCGCCATACATAATACTGTCTCCACAGCATTACTATGGCTCTCGGGTGGAGGTGGGCAGACTCAGCACCATCGCTTTGAAAATAGTGATCTCTTACATATGCCAACTGTACTTAAAGGTCGGGTATATGAGCTTCACCAAAACCAAAAAAATTACATGTGTAGATTATTAAGGATAATGAGTTTTACAGGAGGGGAACTTATGTTGTAGCTTTCTAACAGTTGTAGGGGCGACACGGTGGCGCAGTGGTTTGCGCGGTCGCCTCACTGCAAGAAGGTCCTGGGTTCGAGCCCCGGGGTGGTCCAACCTTGGGGGTCGTCCTCTGTGTGGAGTTTGCATGTTCTCCCTGCGTCTATGTGGGTTTCCTCCGGGGGCGCTCCGGTTTCCTCCCACAGTCCAAAGACATGTAGGTCAGGTGACTCGGACATACTCAATTGTCCCTAGGTGTGAGTGTGTGTGGGTGGGTGTGTGCGTTAGCCCAGGGTGTCAGCCCAGCGACGGCTGGGGTAGGCTCCAGCATCCCCGCCACCCTGAGAGCAGGATGAGCGGTTCGGGGAAATGGATGGGTAACGGTTGTAGTTAAGTGTGATCTGAAACAAGACGCTCACGGAGAAACCACCAGAACAGGGGTCGCCACCATGAATCAGTACCGGCTGTAGTCCTCGGTACACTTTGGGTACTTTGCACACAAAAGATGCTCTGTGTTGAGAACAGGGGCGGGGGGGGGGGGATGTGACAACCGGCTGGCTGTGCACTCAGACGCTAGCTATTTTTAGCAGGAAGTATCGCTACACCGGTCTGACCCCGTGCCGTGTTGCCGCGAAGGTTACGATGCAATGTGGAATATTAGGAAGGGGTAATCCAGTCCGCCAGATCTGTTTGAAAAGACCCCCCCCCCACCCCCCAAAAACAACCTGCACGCCTTTCCTGAGATAATTCTCCATCCCTCATATTCATCTGTGACTTTTTAATCACCAACCCCTCCACCCAGGCTTTGATGGGAGGCACAGGAATTATTCATGTCCACGTTTTGATTTGCATATTTGCATCCAGCGCCGAGAGCAGGCAGGTAACGTTGAACCGATGAGGGCGATGCACGGGGGGGGGGGGGCTGCACAGACCCTTATGTAACTCAATAAGTAAAGCATGGAGCTAACACCGCCACGGTTTGAGGTTCCTGTTGCTGATGTGCAAAGCAGCAACGCACGATATACACTGCCCCGGATGAAACCAAGCGCCGAGCCGCTGCTCGACGCTGCGGCGTCGCGGGCACCGTACGCGGAGGCGATCAGCGGCCGGCCCGCCGGAGCTTGTCGTTTGTTTGAGGAGAGAATCTAAAAATCCCCGGTGGATTTGTGATTGATCCGTTGGAGCCGCCGCCCTTCGATTTTCCTCCTTGGAGTTGCACAGTCATCTTGGCGCTGCTACCCGCCCGCCCACCCGCCCAGCCAGCCCCTCCTCAAAAGTCAAATACTGCCTGTCCTGACCGACACGCATACACAGTAGCCACCTCCCTGAGTGGCCAGCTGAGGAGTACTCCTCCAGCTCTGCGGGGCGAGGATGCAGCACTCATCAGCGTATCGCGAGTGACCTTGCCGGTGACCTCGGCCTCCGGTGGAAGTGAGTCCGGCCTGTCTTTATTGACAGTCCTGGCCGAGGAGGACAGAGCGGCTCAGTGGCATCAAAACAACACGTGGCTGTTGGCACAAGAAGCCTCATTCTACATTTGTGGTGGGTTAACAGTATATACTGGGAAATGATGGCGTCTCACCTCTCACTTCTTGCAGTAATCTTGCGTCTTTGCTGCATCGTCAGTCAATGCAGTACTTGTGAAAAGTTTGCACGTGGTTGATATAAAAATCGAGGGGTCTGCGTACTAGTTAGTCTGCAATGGCCTTCATGTTAGCTTGTGTTGTGACAGGCTGGGAAATCCTGCCAAGGTTGGGTTTCCCTTGACGCCGCTCGCACGGTGTTTTAGTTCTTCCTTCTGGACTTACAGATATTTTCACCTGAGGAGTTTTTTTGGTTTTTTGCACCACTGTGACTGACATGTGCACTGGTCTCTTGTGCTTCGAGTTGTGACTGTGATAGTCACAGTACATTAAACGTGTTATTCCCTTCTTTTTCGCGGAAGAAGTAACCCGGGTCGGACTTGACTGAATGAAGGGAGGTATAAAAACCAGGCCGGTGGAGTTTGTTGTCGTATCCGGCTAACACCGAGATCACATCTCTGATTGACAAGACTCGAAGGCCGACTTTGGCGTTTCAAATGTTGGATTGTTGGTGGTCACATTTGATTTTGCCCCCCCCCCTCCTTTCTCACAAATTGTATCTGGCCAATTACCCCACTCTTCCAAGCCATTCTGGTCACTGCTCCACCCCCTCTGTCGATCCGGGGAGGGCTGCAGACTACCACATGCCTCCTCCCATACATGTGGAGTTGCCAGCCGCTTTCTTTTCACCTGACAGTGAGGAGTTTCACCAGGGGGACGTAGCTCATGGGAGGCTCACGCTACCCCCCCCCTCCGAACAGGCGCCCCAACCAACCAGAGGAGGCGACCAGGACACATGCCCACATCCGGCTTCCCGCCCGCAGACACGGCCAATTGTGTCTGTAGGGACGCCCCACCAAGCCGGAGGTAATACGGGGATTCGAACCGGCGATCCCCGTGTTGGTAGGTAACGGAATAGACCGCCACGCCACCCGGATGCCACGTTTCACATTTGTTTGGTGGACCTGAGTAGAGCGGTCCATAAACCCCCCCAGCCAGGCTGCAGGGCCCGGTCCACCTTCCCTTTCTGTCAGCCGCCTTTGGGTTTCAATCAGAGCGGCAAACACAATTAAGAGGCCAGCTCAGGGAATTCTGAAAGGGAAGTTCCAAGATCTTTCCCGCAAACACGACAAACACCCGGCGAGTTTAAAGGCTCAACAAACATGAAGCCCACTGAGGCTCGTGGGGGTGTCGGTGCTGAAGCATTGACGTGACAAACCAAACTCGCCCGGGGTAAACGGCTTCCATCTTTATTACAGACACGTGATAGGTTTCTTTTACAGTGACATGACTCCCACCGTTTCTCTCCCCCCCCCAAAAAAAAAATGGTATAGCGCCATCGGCAGTAGTGTAGTGGCACTGCCTCTCGTCCAGCTGGGATTCCAGTTCGTGGTGGACGGTCGCAGTTCATCTGTAAACCTGGAATATGAGATGGTTGGTTGGTGCTGCAGGTTTCCGTCATCGATTGAACCCCCCACCCCCACCCCCCCACCACCCACCATGTCCACACATACCACAGCTGCACAGATAGGACAGGAAGCTGTCATCATGGTCCATCGTGGGGATTCCATGGACTCATAGCTCCGGATAAAGGTTACAGACCGTTCAGTAGATATATCATGTATATATTTATGTACACATATGGCACTTTGACGACGCAAAATAGAGAGATGAGTCACAAATGAAAGAAATGGGCAAGAAGTTCGTGTTGAATGGGCGCTTGGGTGTAAAAGCAAATGATAATAATAATAATAATTTTAAAAAATCAAATAAGGAATTAGAAAAATCGGAAGCTAAGAAATACAAAGAAGTCACAGACGTCGCCCCGGCGTTGAGGGGTGATCTCATGGGTTAAGGTCGGCGGTGTGACGACAGGCAACCGAAACTATGACGTCACTACGAGATTATGCTGTGACGCTGTACCAGACACGTGAGGCGAGAGACGGATACGATGAGCATGTGGCGTGTTACGCTGAAGACGTGTGAAGGAGTTTGCGTCCCTTGGAAACTGCTGGATTGTGTGTATTGCTGTGGTAGAGTTGGTGTTGCCTAACCGCTGAAGTGTCGTTTTAACGCCTGATCAGCACAAACCGGGTAGGCCTATCATTTTTGGCTTATTAGTGCAATAATACGCCCAGTCTCCTCTGGACGAGAGAGAGAGAGTCTCTGGACGAGAGGGAGTAGAGAGAGAGACAGTAGAGAGAGTAGAGAGAGAGAGAGCAAGAGAGAGAGATTCTCTGATCAAGAGACAGTAGAGAGAGTAGAGAGAGAGAGTCTGGACAAGACAGAGTAGAGAGAGAGACAGTAGAGACAGAGAGAGAGTCTCTGGACGAGGGAGAGTAGAGAGAGAGTCTCCTCTGGACAAGAGAGAGACAATAGAGACAGACACGGAGAGAGAGAAGAGAGAGGCAGCAGAGACAGACATGGAGAGAGAGAGAGTCTGGACGAGACAGTAGAGAGAGACAGAGAGCGTCTCCTCTGGACGAGAGAGAGAGAGAGAGTCTCTGGACAAGAGAGAGTAGAGAGACAGTCGAGAGAGAGAGTCTGGACAAGACAGAGTAGAAAGAGAGACAGTAGAGACAGAGAGAGAGAGAGAGTCTCTGGACGAGAGAGAGTAGAGAGAGAGATAGTATAGACAGAGAGAGAGCGAGAGAGTCTCCTCTGGACAATAGAGACAGACACGGAGAGAGAGAAGAGAGAGACAGTAGAGACAGACATGGAGAGAGAGAGTCTGGACGAGACAGTAGAGAGAGACAGAGAGAGTCTCCTCTGGACGAGAGAGAGACAAGAGAGACACACGGCGAGCGAAACAGTAGCGACAGACATGGAGAGAGAGAGTCTGGACGAGACAGTAGAGACAGACAGAGAGTGTCTCCTCTGGACGAGAGAGACACAGTAGAGACACACGGAGAGAGAGAGAGAGAGAGAGAGAGAGAGAGAGAGAGCGAGAGAGAGAGAGAGAGAGTATAGAGAGAGAGAGAGAGTCTCCTCTGGACAAGAGAGAGACAATAGAGACAGACACAGAGAGAGAGACAGTAGAGACAGACATGGAGAGAGAGAGTCTGGACGAGACAGTAGAGAGAGACAGAGAGCGTCTCCTCTGGAGGAGAGAGACACAGTAGAGACAGACACGGCGAGAGAGAGAGAGAGAGAGAGAGAGAGAGAGAGAGAGAGAGAGAGAGAGAGAGAGAGAGAGAGAGAGAGAGAGAGAGAGAGAGAAGAGAAGAGAGAGAAGAGAGAGACAATAGAGACAGAGAGAGAGAGAGTAGAGACAGACATGGAGAGAGAGAGAGTCTGGACGAGACAGTAGAGAGAGACGGAGAGCGTCTCCTCTGGACGACAGAGAGACAATAGAGACAGACACAGAGAGAGAGACAGTAGAGACAGACATGGAGAGAGAGAGTCTGGACGAGACAGTAGAGAGAGACGGAGAGCGTCTCCTCTGGACGAGAGAGACACAGTAGAGACACACGGCGAGAGAGAGAGAGTAGAGAGAGAGAGAGAGAGTCTCCTCTCGACAAGAGAGAGACAATAGAGACAGACACAGAGAGAGAGACAGTAGAGACAGACATGGAGAGAGAGAGTCTGGACGAGACAGTAGAGAGAGACGGAGAGCATCTCCTCTGGACGAGAGAGAGACAATAGAGACAGACACAGAGAGAGACACAGTAGAGACAGACATGGAGAGAGAGAGTCTGGACGAGACAGGAGAGAGAGACGGAGAGCGTCTCCTCTGGACGAGAGAGAGACAATAGAGACAGACACAGAGAGAGAGAGAGTAGAGACAGACATGGAGAGAGAGAGTCTGGACGAGACAGTAGAGAGAGACGGAGAGCGTCTCCTCTGGACGAGAGAGAGACAATAGAGACAGACACAGAGAGAGACACAGTAGAGACAGACATGGAGAGAGAGAGTCTGGACGAGACAGTAGAGAGAGACGGAGAGCGTCTCCTCTGGACGAGAGAGAGACAATAGAGACAGACACAGAGAGAGAGACAGTAGAGACAGACACGGCGAGAGAGAGAGAGTAGAGAGAGAGACTGAAAGACTTGAAATCGGATATGAGTGTACATGCTTTTAAGAAGCACTTTACACGTTTTTTTTAAAACACTTAAGTTGCATCCGTGCCTTATTCTCATAAATATAAGAAACAAATGTTTGGTCCATTTGGTTTTTCCTTTTTCTCTCTCCATTATTTTTCTTTTTCTTTTTCTGCTTGTCCATCTAAGACGCATAAAGCCCGACACCCCACCGATCTCACGAGGAGCTCGGTGAGACACGTGGTCCTCCCACATCCTTGATGATTGCTGTGCACATCTGTCCTGCAGACCACCGCCTCGCGGCAAGGGCCCTCACACATAGGCAGAGTCACTGGACTGGGTACGGCCAAAATTAGGCATGCCCATTCTGGGCAAGTCCTTGTTGCGGATCTCATAAATGGACTTCCTCCTGGCCTGCACCCCCCTCACGGCCGTTTTGATCTTCCTCCATCCGAGGTGATTGAGCTCCGCCAGGTTGAGGACCACGCAGATGCCACTGACCGCAAACATGAAGACCAGGAACACCGTCTTCTCCGTCGGCCTGGAGACGTAGCACTCGACGTCTTTTATGCAAGGGTATCGATCACACTCGTACACCGCCGGCACGTTGAATCCGTACAGGAAGTATTGGCCCACCAGGAACCCTATCTCCAGCGCGTTCCTGAACACCACCTGGATGATGTAGAACCTGGAGATGCCCTCCTGCCTCCTCATCTTGGATTTAGCGGTGCGCATGGTCAAAGCGGGGATGTCCTTGACCTCCAGGCAGTCGGGCTCAGCCTCCTTGGTGGAGTTCTCGGTGTTCTGGAGGACCCCGTTGATGATGGTGTTCTTGATCTTCTTGCTGTCGTCCCGCTTCATGGAGTCCTGGTCCTTGTCCAGGGAGAGGTAGACGGTGGAGTACCTCCGCTCCTTCTGCTTGGCGGACTGGTGCACCGAGTAGGTGATGAAGCACAAGCTGGGGCAGCACACCATGATGATCTGGAACACCCAGTACCGGATGTGGGAGATGGGGAACGCCTTGTCGTAGCACGCCTGGTTGCAGCCCGGCTGCAGCGTGTTGCACACGAACATGGACTGCTCGTCGTCGTACACCGTCTCCCCCACTATGGCCACGATCAGTATCCGGAAGATCACCACCACTGTGAGCAGGATCCTGTGGAGCAAAGGACAACAGGTCCAATTTAAACAAGCCAAGACTCGGTTCGGGGTTTCGGCGTGTTTTTTGGCGCGCGCGCTAGGCCGAATCTGCGTTGGAGGAAAACGTTCCACGCCCGAGCACGCGGGGTTTTCCGATGCACCTTTTTACGCATACGCGTCCAATCGTTTCGCGCGTGCGTCCAATCACTTTGGAGATGAAATCGCTGCATCCGGCGATTTGGTTTATTCTGCGGGAGTCGCACCGTTACGGACTCGCGTGACACTGCGCATGTGATTTTATTAATTTTTTTGGACAATTTCACCTTTTTAGTCACATTCGGCCACTTTTCCTCCCACCACCCAGATTCTTTAGAGGAAATATATCCGCACCTCTAGAGCTGTCTTGCGCAATTATCCATCCATCCACCCAGCCAGCCAGCCATCCATCCAGCCATCCATCCATCCATTATCCAAACCGCTTATCCTGCTCGCGGGGATCCTGGAGCCTATCCCAGCAGTCATTGGGCGGCAGGCGGGGAGACCCGGGACAGGCCACCAGGTCATCACACAGGGCCAACACGCACACGCACACGCACATTCATACCTAGGGACAATTTAGTCATGCCGGTTCACCTGCCCTACATGTCTTTGGGCTGTGGGAGGAAACCGGAGCACCCGCAGGAAACCCACGCAGACACGGGGAGAACATGCAAACTCCACGCACAGGACGACCCGGGACGACCCCCAAGGTCGGACCACCCCGGGGCTCGAACCCAGGACCCAGGACCGCGCTAAGCACGGCGCCAGCGTGTCGCCGCTCGTGCAATCAGCAGTTCTGAGAAACGGACCTGCGCACGACGTTCTCGCAAAACGTCACTTTTTCTGGTCGTCAACGGACGCGTCGACCGTCCCAGACCCCTCGGCATCTCCTGCTCTCACCTCTTACCTTCCGATCATAGTAGAGTGCTGTTGGACAGCCGCCTCCAAGAGACGCTCTAATATGGTCCACTCCCCCATGGCTGTTCATCCGGAGACGGTGGCGGTCCTCGTACCAGACGTACAAAAACGTGAAGCGCAACTCAAGCGGCGTCTCGCCGGCTCCGCGCGTCCGGGGTGCGGCGCCGCAAGCGCACCGAATGCACCGGAGCGCCTCTTCTAGCGGACAGCCCCGCCGTCCTGCATGGCGCGCGCCCCGCAGCAGCAGCTCCTCGCGGCGTCTGAACGGAGCGCGGGCGCTAATCCGTCTTTAAGTAGAGCGCCGCGCGTCACGGCCGCGCACAGGTTTGGCTGGCGTGGACGCGCGTTACGCGTCCGACTCCGCGACGCGTCTTCACGTCCGGATCGGGGGGGAGGGGGGGGCGGGGTTTTAAGACGTTATCGTGAATACCTGCCGGCGACCGCTTTACTTAGCGACCTTCCGTTATCAGCGACTGTTATGAACGGTTATAACGCTCCCTGTCTGACCCGGCCACCTCACGTGCAGCGTCAATGTACGACCCTTCTGACTCCGTTTGTCGTAAGTTAAAACCAGCGGCGGCTGCTGCTAAAAATCTGGAGGGGGGGGGGCTCAATTCACCTTGGCGCAGCACACCTTACAGCTGCTTTATGTCCGCACAGTCGCAGAGGTGTTAAGAAGCACAATGTAACCTGTAGGTTTTATAAGGGGTCGTAGACGGTGGATGATTGACAGCAGAGTCTTTGCTGAGGAACTTGATTAGGAGACACAGGTGAGTAACTGCTCGGTTGGACCAAAAACCTGCACCCGCACCGGCCCTGTCTGCATAAGCCTGCCCACCCCCGGAGGGCTTATCGTGTGGCCGGCGCCCCTCACCCACGCAGGAAGCGTCTGTATTCAGACAGAAATCAACCGAATACCACCTGGAACCAGGATTTAATGCTGCTGACAGGCGCCCACAGCCTGAAAAACACGTGCACTTCATGATTATTTGCATTATGCAGCTAAATTATATTTAGCATCTTCAAGTAGTACAGGGCCAGTGGCGCCCTGTACTGGCCAGCCGCCACCGGCTAAAACTAAACAGTCACATGGCGACGATAACCGGATGCTTATGGATGTCAGATGGGTCAGTATGTTGGACCATTCCACCCATCCATCCACCCATTATCCTGCTCTCAGGGTCCAAATCAGCTTTTAAACACCGTCATTATTTCAGACATTCGCATGAATACCTGCTGCTGCTTTTTCAACCGCTAACATCTGCTACCAGCAATTATTATTAGTCGCTTCGTCTCTCCGTCAGCTGTTGTTTTGTGACTGCTGGTGTGTAGGTTATTTTCTAATCTTTTGTGTGTTTTTGTTGCCTGGGTGTGTTGCTGTACCAACTCTTTGCCAGGCCGCCACTGTAAATGGGAAGCTGTTCTTCATGAACTACCCGGTGAAACAACGGTCAGATCAATAAAGAGGGAACGAAAGCTACGGGCTGATACGGTGCACGACAAGAACCCGTTCAGACGCACCTGATGGTCCAATAAGGGAGGCGGGGTAGTTTTGTGTGTTATTGTCGGTCCTGCTTGTGGGGCTTTTTCTTCCTTTCCTTCACGTCGGGCAGTGGACGACGTGAGGAGACGCTGGCGGGAGAGATTTGCACGGGGGAGACTTGTTTCGGAGACAGAGAAGGAAGGCGGTACTGGCCCAAATGGTACACAGTGCGGTGGCTAAACTTAGGTGTAGTGTCAGATCCAGTAAATAATCTCTTTACCGTGTTGCCTAGCTTCTAAATATAGAGCAACTTAAGAGGGCAGCCCAGTGATACCTGTCGGTCACAACCACAGTGGCACCCTCCCCTGAGCTGATTCTGTCTGTCCATCTCAGACAGATACACAGACAGACAGGTAGACAGACATCCATCCATCCATCCACCCAAGGACCATCACTCCTGCTTCCCAGGATGGGCTGTTCTCTCTGAACTATAAATAGCATTTTCCTCAGGGTCACAAATCCTGAACCCTGCTCAGGTTACAGACACACAACAGAGTTGACAGCACGGTGCACAACTACAAGTTCCCGGTTCTCGTTTATTTTATAAACCGATAAATATCCACGTATAAATAACGAACGTCGCAATCCAGAGAACGACAACAAAGTCAATACAACAAACTGTACATCGTCAAACGTAAAGGAAGGCTGTCTGTCTGTCTTCACATCAGCAGCCACAGGCAAAGGTAACGTCGAGGTTTTTTTTCCTTTCTTTTTTGAGCCGGCTGCCATGGCAACGGAAACATAAGGAGGGAAGAGTTTGGTTTCTTAGAAGCATTTCCTGTGGACGATGGAGGGGCCGGCCTCGTCGTACTCCTGCTTACTGATCCACATCTGCTGGAAGGTGGACAGAGAGGCCAGGATGGACCCGCCGATCCAGACCGAGTACTTACGCTCAGGAGGAGCGATGATCTGCAGAACAAGAGAGGGATATATGGTTAGTTGTTGTTAATATTACTATTGGGCATTTTGTAGATATAAAATGACCTTTGCTTCAAGACAGTCGTTCAGTAAAACTAAGGTCTTAGTGCTTAGGCGATAATCGGGTTTATCCACTGCATTTCCTCCTATCACAAGTAGTTGTCGTTGTAGTAGCTGTAGTAGGAGTAGTAGTGTTATGATAGCAGAAGAAGTAGTCATGGTAGTAGGTGTGTGCATGCACATTCAGAAATGGAGGTACCAGAGGAGCACATTAAGGTCCATCTTGCACAGATGTACCATCACAGGTACATTTTGGTCCCTTGGCACACATGACTGTACCTCTGAAGGTACAACTGGTCGGGGCACAAAAGGACTTGCAACAAAGGGTACTGTATTTGTACTCCTATGTTAATACTCCAAAAGGCACAGTCCAGTTCTGCCTCTTCTGAGAGGGTGTTAGGGCAGGGTGAGGGGGTTTGGGGCTGGTGGGGGTTAACAGCCGAAGACGGCACATACCTTGATCTTCATGGTGCTCGGGGCGAGGGCGGTGATCTCCTTCTGCATGCGGTCAGCAATACCAGGGTACATGGTGGTACCGCCGGAGAGAACGTTGTTGGCGTACAGGTCCTTGCGGATGTCGATGTCACACTTCATAATGCTGTTGTAGGTGGTCTCGTGGATGCCCGCGGACTCCATGCCTGTGAATCCACAGAGAGGAGAGTTTGTGCGAGGAAACAAATCCGGAGTATTCACTGACGTACTTTGGTTCGTGCTTTCCGAAACCTACAGCGTGTATTTACATCCCTTATTGCTTCCCGTAGCACTTTGTGAGGTCACTGTGTAGTTGGAAGCGCTTAACCCTCATGATCCACTCGCTGATTAACAGGGATATACTGGTACTGGATATCGGGATGATACCAGACTAAAATGGAGACTCATATCAAAGATTTTAGCCAAAACTAAAATTCACAGATAAACACAAAATGGTTTGATTTACTGCTTTTTTTGGCACATGGAAGCCTGTGTTGCTTAAGTGATGGGATTCGGATCTCAGTTGTTTTGCCCATTGAGCCCAAACTAACAGTCTAAATCTGTACTGGTCAGAAAAAGTAATGACTCTGATTGGTGCTCGGTATCGGACGATACTTAAAGATTTATAGTCAATATCATGACGGCAGTGAAAACGTGAAAGCGGTTTATCCCAAATAATCAACAACTGACGCACAGTTCACACTGACCCAGGCCATCTTTGGATTATAAAGCAATGCACCTGCAACCTAATATATTTTATCTTAATCTCAATTATAATATAATATTAATAGTCATAGTTAACAGCTCTCAATCAAAATGAGTCATTTTGACCCCCAGAAAAGAGATTAGATTCCACTGCTGCTGCTGAAATTGAACAGCTCCATCATCGTTTAACTGAGCTCGTGTGTGGACGGCTCGCGTTCGGCCATGAAGTATCGACCGGGTATGTTAACGCGGCTCCTCACCAATGAAAGAAGGCTGGAAGAGGGTCTCGGGGCAGCGGAATCGCTCATTTCCAATGGTGATGACCTGGCCGTCTGGCAGCTCGTAGCTCTTCTCCAGCGAGGAGGAGGAGGCGGCGGTGGCCATCTCGTTCTCAAAGTCCAAGGCCACGTAGCAGAGCTTCTCCTTGATGTCGCGCACGATCTCTCGCTCAGCTGACAAAACAGAAAAATAATGGTTTTTACTTTTTGTCACAACAGATTAAAAAAAACCATCACTTTCTCCACAGAGGAAAAAGATTCATCTTAACAGTTGTGTCGAGTTCAACAGCCAGTGACAGAGTATTCAGTCTGCCATTTTACATTTGGGGAATAATAAACAAAGACAACATTAGAAAACTTTCTTTCAATTAAAATTATTCACCAGATTCAAAAAAAAAATGTAGGTGCAATTTCACCATTAATGGGTATATATACCTGGTGTGTGTGCCTCCTTGATAACCTTAATCCCACAGCCACCCAACTGATGCCTGTTCACCAAACATCCAATCTAAAGTGTGAATATGGGCTGTATGCCAACATTACACTACAAGGGATGTTTACATCGCCGCCTGTGTGTGAGTGAATGAATTTGATGCGAGAGTCTTGTGAGGTGAACAGTCTGGATGTCGAGTCTTCTTGTTTCTCTCCTCAGGTGTTGTCGGACTCACCTGTGGTCACAAAGGAGTAGCCACGCTCGGTCAGGATCTTCATCAGGTAGTCGGTCAGGTCGCGGCCGGCCAGGTCCAGACGCATAATGGCGTGAGGGAGGGCGTAGCCCTCGTAGATGGGCACATTGTGGGTTACGCCGTCGCCAGAGTCGAGGACAATACCTGATAAGATGGTAAGTTCAATTATCTTTTTTTTTTTAAGAAATATGCTAAGTAGGTGGGTTAGTAAAAAAGACATGAGCAAGGCAACAGGAAGAAGAAGTGGAGTTGGTCCCCGGGCGCTGCAGCTGCCCAGCGCTCCTGTGCAATAGGACGAGTCAAATGCAGAAACCAAGTTTCATTGTAAGCTACGATGACAAAATAAAGTGGGCTTTCTCTCTCCAAGCAGAGTAAAGTGTTTTCCTGTGTTTCGGTTCAGCGTTGTGGCAGAACTACAACCTCCCTTAGCCACAAAATGGTGGAACAAACTCCCAGGTCTTCAGAGATACTGACTTGCTTACTTCATTCGAGAAAGAGCTAAAAACTTTTTCTTCCAGGCCGACTTCAATCCTTCAACGGTCTCCGGTGGCAATGTGATGTAAATATGAGTTTGTGAGAGCTGTTATTATTGTGCCCTCTACCTGCACTGGATATTTTATGCTTTTATTACGGTGGTAGTATGTCTGTCATGCTGATATGTGTCAGTGTAAATCTGCTTTGACTTGACGTGTACTCTCACTATGATGTGGTTACTATGTAGCAGATGTACTTCTAATACGTCATATAAGTACAACTGGGGTAAGATTACTATTTGCATTCTATGATGCCAACTGGTATCATACAAATTTATCTACTGATTGCCGACTCTCTTGTAAGTCACTTTGACAAAAGCGTCTGCCAAAATGAGTAAATGGAACCACTGATGATGATGACGACGAAATTTGATTAAAAAAAAAGGGTCTAATCAGCAATTTAATTGACCATATAAAATTTAGGTATATTCACATACTTAGTTGAGGAGTTTGAGTTATCAACTCAAAATAAGCATTTCTCAGCTGATTGTAATGATGATGATATGCGAGCAGCTATTATGATGTATACATCAATATTGTGTAAAAGTCCCTATAATTATCACGATAATATTTTCCATATTGCCCAGCATTACTACCTGCGTGGTCACCAGTGTAAGAATTCAAACTTCTGCCATCGTTTTCACTGCAGGTCCCTGACTGCATGTCATCCAAAAAGCTTAAGATTTGCTAGATAAATGTACATACGTAACATATTTCGGTATCCGGGCTCACCTGTGGTACGGCCGGAGGCATAGAGGGATAGCACGGCCTGGATGGCCACGTACATGGCAGGGACGTTGAAGGTCTCGAACATGATCTGGGTCATCTTCTCCCGGTTGGCCTTGGGGTTGAGGGGGGCCTCGGTGAGCAGGGTGGGGTGCTCCTCGGGGGCCACACGCAGCTCGTTGTAGAAGGTGTGGTGCCAGATCTTCTCCATGTCGTCCCAGTTGGTGATGATGCCATGCTCGATGGGGTACTTCAGGGTCAGGATACCCCTCTTGCTCTGGGCCTCGTCTCCCACGTAGGAGTCTTTCTGACCCATGCCCACCATGACGCCCTGTGAGTAGGAGGAAGAGGTAGAGATCGGGAATATTGGCGCTGAGTTGAGGGGGGTTGTCTAAACACTCGGACAGAATTGAATTTTTTACCTCGACCCAAGACTGGCTTTGTGGGTTTATTTAAACTATTTGTGTTCAAGCAATTGGACACCATTGCCTAGCCATTCCTCTGGATATGACTCGTATTACTACTACTTCCTGAGCTATTATCATAAACAATAATTATTATACTTCAAATAGACACAAGTAAAAGTTATCAGAATGCAGCACAGTTTGCAGTGCAAACGGGTTTGGCTAGTTAGATGAGCTATCGTGGTTTTCAGTCTGGTACATTTGGTACAGGGTTGTGTATATATGTATATCAGTCTGGTAGATCTGGTATATGGTTTTGTATATGTGTATTTACTTATACATGGAATTACGTAGGACATGTATTTGGATTGTTGGAATTGAATTTGTATTTTAATGTCCAGGCTGTGGCAACTAATTTCCTTAATTAGGAAAATACAGAAATGATCCCTGGGTACCACCAATACTACTAGTTTTCTATCTTTCCTGGTAGTTCATTATACTTATACTTTCACCTGTTGTTCCGGTTATTCCAGCCTCCAATCAGGGAGGTTTTTACACCTGGAAAAAACAGTTGAATACAGTGACCTACCCGGTAGGGTAGAAAACCAGCAGTACTGGTACCTGAGGACCTGGTTGAAAACTACGGTACGAGTTAACTCTGCTTCAGGTGCATCACCTCACCTGGTGGCGTGGGCGGCCCACGATGGAGGGGAACACAGCACGAGGAGCGTCGTCTCCAGCGAAGCCAGCCTTCACCAGACCGGAGCCGTTGTCGCACACAAGGGCGGTGGTCTCATCGTCGTCACACATGATGCCAGCTGGTTTTCTGGTAAGAAAACAAAAAGTTGGTTCTAAGTAAGTACACCTTAGTTCTTGGAGTTTTTTGCGAATACGTTGATTTATGGTTGGCAAATTTTGAATGTATGTTAAATAAGAAAAAAAAACCTGTTAAAAAAGCTAATCTTGTAAAAGAAAAATATAAATCTTAAAATGTGTGTTGCACAAATACCAGTTTAATAATCCTGTCCCAAGATTCAAAGATTGGATTGTCTCAAATTTCACCTTAAGAAAAGTGTCGGCCATCAAAATGTCCATGTTTTTGGTGTATGACTGTGCCATACCTCTTTCATTTTATTCTTATTTTGACATATATTATGTCATTAAGTAATATATCTGATGTTAAATCCCCATATAGCACAGCTGATTTAACATCAGGTCTTCTGTATTAGACGTATTAGATGTCTGTCAGTTATCCCAGTCGCCCCCCCCCCAAAAAAAGCTTATACAGGGAACAAATAAATTGGGTCAAAACCTCAAGTTTTAAGTTAATACATATCAAATTCCAGCTGAAATTATATATATATATATATATATATATATATATATATATATATATATATATATATATATATATACACGTATATATATATATATACGTATATACGTATATATATGATATGTCCAACTCATTTGAGCAACATGTTTTAATGAAATATTCAGTTTATAGTGGATAGTAGTAATTTATAGTGGCTGAAACTAGACTATATGAAACAAACCAAATGAAACTAAAGCAAACGAAAATAGAGTTAAATGAATTAAACTAATGTAATACAAAAAGAAAACCAGATGCGGTTGATCTAATCAGAGATAAGACCACGTTTTATTCACCAGCAGTCCCGCAGCCCATTATAAAATCGTGGTAGCCTATTCCGAAGTTAAACTCACTAAAATAAAGTGGTTTTCGGGATATAGGCTGTACTTCCTTAATCCCGTGGGGAAGTTTTCCCTCTGCATGTAACCCAGCCAGTGGTGGATCTAGAGATTTTTTCCTGGGGTGGCAACAGGGGTGGCAAGACTGTGTCCCAGAGGTGGCAGCTGCCACCCCCTGTTGCCACCCTGTAGATCCGCCCCTGTGAGGAGGGAGGGGGGATTCTAAACCGGCGACTTCTGTTTGAGATGAGTTTGGTGATGGGTCTCGTTGACCTTCACCATGTGTGTACATAAAATATACTTTAAAAACACATTATCTGATTTATAAACGGGGTGGCAACAGGGGTGGCAAGACTGTGTCTCAGAGGTGGCAGCTGCCACCCCTGTTCCCACCCCTGTAGATCCGCCCCTGGTGGATCTACAGGGGCGGCAACAGGGGTGGCAAGACTGTGTCCCAGAGGTGGCAGCTGCCACCCCTGTTGCCACCCCTGTAGATCCGCCCCTGCACCCATCCCAACACCCACTGGGCAGCTGCTTGAGGGCCCGCTCCAGTTCTTCTTGCCCTGCCTCGGTGGGGGCGCACAGGCAGGGGTATTAACCCCGACCCACACGTCTGTCGATGGTGGGAGGACACCGGAGGACGCCCACCGCAGACGGGGGTGGCATGCAGCCTCCACACGGAGGAGGAGGAGCTGGGCACCGTCTCGCTGTGACGTAGCGGCGCAGACGGGGGTGGCATGCGGCCTCCACACGGAGGAGGAGGAGCTGGGCACCGTCTCGCTGTGACGTAGCGGCGCAGGCCCGGATCACGTGACCCCCCCCAACCCCCAAAATGGCGGTTTGAAACAATGACCGCGAATGCTCCAAATATACTCTGTCTCCCGCGTAAACACACTTAACTTAGACGGCCGACTTTTACCCTTCTCTTCTCTTCTTTTCTCGCCGTTATCCCTGACTCTTTTCTTTCCCGCTCTTTTACGTTTGTTTTTACAACGCAAAAAAACCAAAAAAAACAGAGACGAGGGTCGCGAACTAGCGGCCATGTTTTCGTGCACCAGTAACGTCGCGTACTGTAACGTCCCTGACAGACAAACAAACAAACAAACAAACAAACAAACAAACAAACAAACAAACAAACACACACATCCTTTAGAGGTGTACCTTCCTCACCTTTACCCTCTGGCGGCGCAGTGCCTAGTTCCGGCGCCCCGTGTGTTCCCTTAAAAGCTGTCCGGGTTGGCGTCCTCGGCAGTCTGGCCCTGGGTGTTGTGTTTGTGTTGCGGCGGCGGACCGGATTTATACCCCGCGTGCTCCTCTCCACGCGCGTCCTCTCACCCTTATATGGCCAGCCCCGTGCGTCGCGGCGCGCGGTGGCCATGAATGGAAGACCCGTCACTCTGCCTCGCCCTTGTATGGACGGCGTCCAGAGGAGCGGCACAGTGGGTCGCGACGGTGACAAGAGAGAGGGGGGGGGGGTTCCTCTATTCCCCGGAGCAACCGCTGACGGATAAGGGTTCGGTCGTTCGGAAAGGTCCAGAAAGCGGAGTGGGCCCGGACGGGCCCGGGCGGGGTAAAACACAGACTCTGATGAAAGACTGGACCGATACGCAGTCCGCCTCGTCGACACAGCTGAGGACTTCTCTTCTGTTTTAAGGCCGCGTCGAACGCCGGTGCCGCTCGTACAGAACCGGTACGGACCGGGCTCACCAAGGCGTGAGATCTAATGGCACTTATGAAAGCACTCAATGAACAGAAGAGGGGTCTTATTATCGACTTAAAACATCTTTCTTTCCTTCAGTCACACCTTTCCAAACACACGCACGCACACGCACGCACACGCATGCACGCACGCGCACAGAGATACGAAGACGGCATAAGATGTTAAGAGGCTGTAATAAATGTAACTTAAACACACGCATAGGAGCTATTGAGAGCCTGCAAGACAATTTCTGATAAACTACCCCCCCCCCATCCTCTGTGGATAGCACACGTTGCCATTGAACCTCTAGTTAATGCTCTGTATTGTTCATGAGGGTGGGGATACCTTCAGGGGACCAGACGGGTAAGACGGGGTCCAGCCCATGTAGGATTTCAGAAGTCAGCAGAAGCCCCTTGAAGTCTGATCTAACATGGGTAGGAAGCTCAGTGAATGATGGGGGGGGGGGTAAGAGTCGGTGTAGTGTGGTCACATTTCCTAGGTTTAGTTAGGACTCTAGCGGCAGCATGCTGAACCACCTGAAGCCTTTTAGCACGAGCGTGTGGCAGACCTGAGGACACAACAGCACAGGGATCAGGTCTGGGTGAAACAACTGCATGTATCAAGTCCAGTCAGTTTTATTTGCGTAGCCCAATATCACACATTACACATTTGCTTCAGGGGCTTTGCAGCAACACAACATCCGGTCCTTAGACCCTTGTATTGGATAAGGAACAACTCCCTAAAAAAAACCTTTTAACAGGGGAGGAAAACAGGGAGAAAGATCAGGGAGAGCAACAGAGGAGGGGTCTCTCTCCCCCGAGACGGACAACGAGCAATGGATGTCGTGTTTACACAAGTTACACAATACAACATTGAAAGAGGAGAACACAATTACAATGGACTTATAAAATATATGAAGAATATGATGAGGAGGACGCCAAGCAGTGTCCGGGTGGCGACCACCGTCGCCATGGAGACCTGGGAGGAGGACAGACTGCACGTGCACACAGGGGAGACTCACGTCGCACCATTCACAAAACACGAGAAGAGACGGGAGAAGACATCGTTCGGGGAGAGAGAGAGAAAAGACATGTGAGAGAAGAGAGCAGTTGGCAGTAGTCAGTAATCTATATACGCTATAGCAGTGTATCTCAACCGGGGGTCCGCGGACCCCTAGTGGTCCGTGGTGTCATTGCAAGGGGTCCGTGAAAATAAAATATCTTTAAAAAAAAGATCCTATGACATTTATAGAAATAGGATTATTTTACTCAGATGTGACAGAGACCTTTATCTACCTAAACTATAAAGGGTAACAGGACTTTATTCTTTAATTACATCTGTTTCACAAGTGTAATCTATTGTATTCTAATAAGAGATCTCGCTCCCGTTTGCATTGTTAAAAGTTACCGCATAAAAATTCTGCTGTTACATATATCTGAAAGTTACTGAATACATATTCTGTTTTGTTACATATATCTGAAAGTTACTGAATACATATTCTGTTTTGTTACATATATCTGAAAGTTACTGCATGAGAATTCTGTTTTGTTAACTATATCTAAGTTACAACTGAAAGCTCTTATTTTTGCCCCAAAGAGTGAATAAATGCTATAATGCAATTTAAAATGCAGTTTCTACTGTTTCTATCAAATTGCAACCCCCCTCCCCCAAGATCAGGTGGAGGGGTCCTCAGGGTAGATCAAAAATACGCAGGGGGTCCAGGACCCCAAAAAGGTTGAGAACCACTGCTCTATAGTGTCGTCGGCAGAACATTTCTTGAGAGACAGAAACTGAGCCGCCATGCAGTACAGGTGGTGAAGCGCTCACCTTAAAGGCAGCTAATGGTAGGTGAAGGCAAACAGACGAGTGGCGTGGCTGTTTGGAGCTGTTTACACATGAAGAAGAGCGTTTTAAGAACAAAAGCAGCCCACGTACATTAAAGGGAAGGATGGCAGGGTGTTTAGCTGGGTCACTTCCCGCTCCGGTCTCGTTTGCAGCTTATTTTAAAGTTTCCAAAATACCTTGATTGTCCACATATTGATGAATGAGCACGCGATGGAGGAAATCTGGGGGGGATCAACTCTTAACCCCCGATTGACAACGCGGATTGATTGGCCAAGTGCAACTGGGGAGAAAAGGAGGGACCCCCCCCCCCCAAAAAAAATAAATTATTTATCTGGTTCAAATTTAAAACATCTCACATCGGACTGTTTAGTTTCAACTAGTGTGTTTAAAAAGGCCAGTAATGACCTATAATCCGTCCGTTTCAGGTTTTGTCTCCGTGAGGCCTTCAAGAGACATCACACATAGTACAGATGCACGAAGGCATCCGATACGCTGCAGTCCGAACACACACAGCGGCGTGTATGTGAGCACTGACAGACATATTGTGTACATTCATCCTCTACCTCGTGTGTTACCTGCTGATTGTCAGTAGTTTGTGTGCCGGATGGTTTACATCCTAAATTTATCACCCCAAGTAGACTACTTATCAATAGCACGGGGCTATTCTGTTCGTTCCTCCCATACATCAGATGTCCAAAGTGAGGGCTGGAGACCAAGTGGAGACCTTGGTAAGGGTCCAGTCGCTTTGTTGGCAAATTCAGGAATTACAGTTAACCCATGGCTGGAAGAAATGTGTAAGAGGTGGAGTTTTCTGGTCCCGGCCACCGTAGTAAACCCACCTACAGGATCTGTGGTTATGCAGTTCTCCTACTACGAAGTCATCCCTCGTTCTCTGTCAGTGTCATTAGATGCAGGGTGCTGTGTTGGCAGCTGGTCCGACCAGACCAGGATACTGGGTATCAAGGTGTGACAATAGCTCGGACAGGCACAGACTCAAATAAGTTCATATTATTGGGAAATGTGGAGTCGTCCGTCCGCCTTACCCTTCTTTCTTGGGCGGCACGGTGGCCCAGTGGTGGGCACTGTTGCCTCACCGCAAGAAGGTCCTGGGTTCGAACGCCAGGCTGTCCCAGGTCCTTTCAGTGTGGAGTTTGCATGTTCTCCCTGTGTCTGTGTGGGTTTCCTCCGGGTGCTCCGGTTTCCTCTCACCATCAAAAAGACATGCCTGTTAGGGTTAATACTCCTGTCTGTGCCCCTGAGCAAGGCGATGGAAAGAAGAACTGGAGTTGGTCCCCGGGTGCTGCACAGCGGCTGCACACTGCTCCTAGCGACACAGCTCATCATCATCATCATCGTCATCGTCATCAGTTCCATAACCTATGGAGGTCGTAGGAGCACAGCTGATGCCTCAACATTGGTTGGGTCATCATTGTGTTCCAGTAGGGGGAGTACCTGGTGGTGGTCCCTGTCTCCTCTCCAGGTATGGATGGCCGTTGGTTCACAGAGGAACTCATCCGCCCTTTGACAGGTTTCGTTTTTAGTCCTGCTGGGTGTCCACACACCCTCCTCACAGCAACCCAAGGGTTGAAGTGGGGGTGCCGGTCTAGATGCCGATGACCCAGCGGTTGCAGTTTAACATCGTACCCAGGACGGATTTAACCCGTCCCAGCTAACCAGCTGGGACGGGTTAAATACAGAGAGTAAATTTCATTTGTATGTATGTACAAAATGACTAATGAAGTGTCTACTGTTCTACTACTATTCTACTACGTTACGCGAGACTGTTGCATTGAGCCACAGCATGTGGAGGAACGCAGACAAACACAGCAGTAACACAACGATTCGTTCCAGAAATGAACCTCGAACCTTTGTGTTGTGAGTCAGTGGGCCACTGAGCCGTCTGCCTACATAAACCTTGATTTGTTTAAACACCAAACGACGGGCTGCGTTGCCAGGCCTATGTAATACACGGTGCATACTGCGTTTTACTATAGTATGAATAGTATGTCCAAACCGTATGCAGTGTATAGTGCTACACACTTAGCATATGTAGGGTGTGCCAACAGCCTCACACTTCTCCTGTACTGAATGGCAGTGGGTGGGGCTCTTGGTGGGATGAGCGGCGTTCGATCTCGTCATTAGTTTATAACCTTTTCTCTCCGGCTCTCGGCTCTCGTCCTCGAGGTTCCTGAACCGGGGATTGATCCGCTTCCATCATTAAGGATTCTGTCAATGTCAACGCGATTACAGCCAGAGCCTCGCCTCTATAAACTGAGGTGTCTCTGAGGACGGACCACACTGTCTGTTGGTTGACCTGGTGTTTCCAAGGCAACCGCTCTGACTGTCTGTCTGTCTGCCTGTCTGCCTCTCTCTCTGTCTGTCTGTCTATCTGTCTGTTATTCTGTCTGTCTGCCTGTCTGTCTGTCTGTCTGTCTGTCTGTACAGCCGTCTATCTGCCTGTCTGTCTTTCTGTCTGTCTCTCTATCTATCTGCCTGCCTGTCTGTCTATCCGTCTGCCTGTCTGTCTGTCTGTCTGTCTGTCTGTCTGTCTGTCTGTCTGTCTGTCTGTCTGTCTGTCGGTCAGTCTGCCTGTCTATCCGTCTGCCTGTCTGTCATTCTGTCCGTCTGTCTGTCTCTCTGTGTAGCTGGCTATCTGCCTGTATATCTGTCATTCTGTCTGTCTGCCTGTCTGCCTGTCTGTCCGTCTGCCTGTCTATCCGTCTGCCTGCCTGCCTGTCTGTCTCTCATTCTGTCTGTCTGTCTACCTGTCTACCCATCTATCTGTCTGTCTAGCTGTCTGTCTGTCTATCTGCCTGTCTGTCTGTCTGCCTGCCTGCCTGTCTGTCTGTCTGTCTGTCTGTCTGTCTGTCTGTCTGTCTGTCTGTCTGTCTGTCTGTCTGTCTGTCTGTCTATCTATCAGTCTGTCTGTATGTCCGACTGCCTGTCTGTCTGTCTGCCTGCCTGTCTGTCTGTCTGTCTGTCTGTCTGTCTGTGTGTCTGTCTGTCAGTCTGCCTGTCTATCCGTCTGCCTGTCTGTCATTCTGTCCGTCTGTCTGTCTGTCTGTGTAGCTGGCTATCTTTCTGTCTATCTGCCTGTCTATCTGTCATTCTGTCTGTCTGTCCATCTGCCTGTCTATCCGTCTGCCTGCCTGCCTGCCTGTCTGTCTGTCATTCTGTCTGTCTGTCTGCCTGCCTGCCTGTCTGTCTGTCCGTCTGTCTGCCTGTCTGTCTGTCTATCTATCAGTCTGTCTGTATGTCCGACTGCCTGTCTGTCTGCCTGCCTGTCTGTCTGTCTATCCGTCTGTCTGTCTATCTGTGTGTCAGAGTGTTTCTTCATACTGATGATGATGATGATGATCTTCAGACTGGTCTATGCAGAGGGAGTGCTATCAGTAGGTTTACATGCAAATGAGGGATCTGGTGTTTTGACTGTTGTGTATAGATTATGGGTGGGTCTTGGTGATGTGATGGCTGTGATAGTGATGTCTAGATGCTTCATGATGTCTTGGTGATGTGATGACTGTGATAGTGATGTCTACATGCTTCATGATGTCTTGGTGATGTGATGGCTGTGATAGTGATGTCTAGATGCTTCATGATGTCTTGGTGATGTGATGACTGTGATAGTGATGTCTAGATGCTTCATGATGTCTTGGTGATGTGATGACTGTGATAGTGATGTCTACATGCTTCATGATGTCTTGGTGATGTGATGGCTGTGATAGTGATGTCTACATGCTTCATGATGTCTTGGTGATGTGATGACTGTGATAGTGATGTCTAGATGCTTCATGATGACTGTGATAGTGATGTCTAGATGCTTCATGATGTCTTGGTGATGTGATGACTGTGATAGTGATGTCTACATGCTTCATGATGTCTTGGGGATGTGATGACTGTGATAGTGATGTCTACATGCTTCATGATGTCTTGGTGATGTGATGGCTGTGATAGTGATGTCTACATGTTTCATGATGTCTTGGTGATGTGATGGCTGTGATAGTGATGTCTACATGTTTCATGATGTCTTGGGGATGTGATGACTGTGACAGTGATGTCTAGATGCTTCATGATGTCTTGGGGATGTGATGGCTGTGATAGTGATGTCTACATGCTTCATGATGTCTTGGTGATGTGATGACTGTGACAGTGATGTCTACATGCTTCATGATGTCTTGGTGATGTGATGACTGTGATAGTGATGTCTACATGCTTCCTGATGTCTTGGTGATGTGATGACTGTGATAGTGATGTCTACATGCTTCATGATGTCTTGGTGATGTGATGACTGTGATAGTGATGTCTACATGCTTCATGATGTCTTGGGGATGTGATGGCTGTGATAGTGATGTCTACATGCTTCATGATGTCTTGGTGATGTGATGACTGTGATAGTGATGTCTAGATGCTTCATGATGTCTTGGTGATGTGATGACTGTGATAGTGATGTCTACATGCTTCATGATGTCTTGGTGATGTGATGACTGTGATAGTGATGTCTACATGCTTCATGATGTCTTGGTGATGTGATGGCTGTGACAGTGATGTCTACATGCTTCATGATGTCTTGGTGATGTGATGGCTGTGACAGTGATGTCTACATGCTTCATGATGACTGTGATAGTGATGTCTACATGCTTCATGATGTCTTGGTGATGTGATGGCTGTGATAGTGATGTCTAGATGCTTCACAATGTCTTGGGGATGTGATGGCTGTGATAGTGATGTCTACATGCTTCATGATGTCTTGGTGATGTGATGGCTGTGATAGTGATGTCTAGATGCTTCACAATGTCTTGGTGATGTGATGGCTGTGATAGTGATGTCTACATGCTTCATGATGTCTTGGTGATGTGATGGCTGTGATAGTGATGTCTAGATGCTTCACAATGTCTTGGGGATGTGATGGCTGTGATAGTGATGTCTACATGCTTCATGATGTCTTGGTGATGTGATGGCTGTGATAGTGATGTCTAGATGCTTCATGATGTCTTGGGGATGTGATGGCTGTGATAGTGATGTCTAGATGCTTCATGATGTCTTGGTGATGTGATGGCTGTGATAGTGATGTCTAGATGCTTCATGATGTCTTGGGGATGTGATGGCTGTGATAGTGATGTATAGATGCTTCATGATGGCTGCATTCTCCACAAAACAGTCGACGTATTTTTAGTCACAAATGGGGCCTCACACACTGAAGCGGCGTATTAGCTGAAAACGGCCTTTATTTTGGCATGTACGATGACCGAAAGTAGACGGCATCCTCGCCGTCTTGTGCGACAGGCTACAAGAGCCCTAAAACACCATAGACATGTTTATTGTCACCCAGGACCCGAGGCTCCCCCCCCCCCCGATATGCCGTCTCAAAAAACTGAAAGAAAGCTGTTCACATGAGTCCGAAGGTCAAAAGACCGGGTAGAAAGTCCATGAATCTTACTCAGGTTTTGAATATGTTGATTAAGAGCTGACCCCAGCCCTGGAAATCGGATGAAGGTGTGTAGGTTACAGTTTGAATAATCACAGCGTTACCGTACATAGTCAGGCTGAACACATCCGGTGTGGGACGAGAGACGAACGCGCACAAAACGTGTGTTTTCAGGAAGGACAGAAATGTGAGACAAGGAGAGGAGGGGGGGGAGGGGGTGGAGGAATAACTGCTTCGCTGGCTGTTTTATTTCTGAAATTATACAGTTTGTTTTCGACCCGCCCGCAGGGCCGAGGCGTGGCGATCTCACTCACGTCAGAGAGAGAATGACGCGGACGTTCGACGCAAGTGAGCGCGCCGCCGAAACTGCATTTACGTGGTTTTGCGCGACGGCAGCCGTGCATCATCCCACCCTTTTAAAAGACCGGGCGGGGGCCGGACGACAAGACGAGATTCTGTCTGCTGATATTTCACCTGCTGGCGAACAGGAGGCACACATTTTCTCTATTTATGAGCCGTCTGCCGGTCAGAATATCGTTTTTTTGTCAGTCGATGGACGCTCAGACTGCTCCGCTAAGCACATTCCTTCGCCTGCAGCACCTAAAGTACATGCAGGGGGTTGATCTGCATGCCCCTGGCCGGGCTGCAGGGCTGCGGGGCTGCAGGGCTGCGGGGCTGCAGGGCCGCAGGGCCGCAGGGCCGCAGGGCTGCAGGGCTGCGGGGCTGCAGGGCCGCAGGGCCGCGGGGCTGCGGGGCTGCAGGGCCGCAGGGCCGCAGGGCCGCGGGGCTGCTGGGCTGCGGGGCCGCGGGGCTGCTGGGCTGCAAGGCTGCAGGGCCGCGGGGCCGCGGGGCCGCGGGGCTGCAGGGCTGCAGGGCTGCTGGGCCGCGGGGCCGCGGGGCTGCAGGGCTGCAGGGCTGCTGGGCCGCGGGGCCGCGGGGCTGCTGGGCTGCAGGGCCGCGGGGCCGCGGGGCTGCGGGGCCGCGGGGCCGCGGGGCCGCTGGGCTGCGGGGCCGCGGGGCCGCGGGGCTGCTGGGCTGCGGGGCCGCGGGGCCGCGGGGCCGCTGGGCTGCAAGGCTGCAGGGCCGCGGGGCCGCGGGGCTGCTGGGCTGCTGGGCTGCGGGGCCGCGGGGCTGCTGGGCTGCAAGGCTGCAGGGCCGCGGGGCCACGGGGCTGCTGGGCTGCAGGGCTGCAGGGCTGCTGATTTACTTCAATATCGTTTCTACGTGAGGTGGCCAACAGCAGGTAAATGGCGACTGATCCATCCGTCCATCCATTATCCGAACCGCTTATCCTGCTCTCAGGGTCGCAGGGATGCTGGAGCCTATCCCAGCAGTCACTGGGCGGCAGGCGGGGAGACACCCTGGACAGGCCGCCAGGCCATCACACACACACACATTCATAGGGACAATGTAGTACGGCCGAGTCACCTGACCTACATGTCTTTGGACTGTGGGAGGAAACCGGATCCCCCGGAGGAAACCCACGCAGACACGGGGAGAACATGCAAAACTCCACACAGAGGACGACCCCCGAGGTCGGACTACCCCGGGGCTCGAACCCAGATGCGAGAGATCAAATTGTCTCGTTTTTAACGAACGGATGAGATTCAAACACCCGTCTCGCCGTAATCGTTGATATTCTCCGCTGCCGTAGCCAGAGACGTGACAGCAACTGTAATGCTACGTGGAGGCAAAGGTCAAAGGTCAGCAGGATAGCAGGCTCGGGGGTGTGTCCGTAGATAAAAGTACGTGTCATGGTGATATGGTGTATTTAGTCGTTAGGTTTAAAAACGAGCACTTCTTTGGTCTGCATTGGGTTTTGTTGGAGCCTTTTCCCAGAGTTCATTGATAACAACACACACACACACTATCAGTACCAGCTGGTGTCCCCCCCCTCCCCCCTTTTCTCCCCAATTGTGTCCAGCCAATTACCCCGCTCTTCCGAGCCGTCCCGGTCGCTGCTCCACCGCCTCTGCTGATCCGGGGAGGGCGGCCCACTACCACACGCCTCCTCCTCCTCCTCCTCCATGTGGAGTCGCCGGCCTGACAGTGAGGAGTTTCACCAGGGGGACGTAGCGCGTGGGAGGAGCTATTCCCCCCCAGTTCCCCCTCCCCCCAAACAGGTGCCCCAACTGACCAGAGGAGGCGCTAGTGCAGCGACCAGGACACACACCCACATCCGGCTTCCCACCCGCAGACACGGCCGATCGTATCCGCGGAGACGCCCGACCAAGCCGGAAGCAACACGGGAATTCGAACCGGCGACCCCCGTGTTGTTAGGCCGCCACGCCACCCGGACGCCCTCGACAACTCTCTTTTCGAACCGTGAGGCCAGGATTTCGGAGATACGGTCGCTTCGAGAACGGCTGTCTTTGAGGTGGCCTCGTAACTCGATCGGCGGCTGACGGGGGGGGGGGGGGGTGTTGGAATTCCGGGGCCGTCGTTCCGTCGGTAACCCGTGTCTTTCCGGGAGGCGCCTGCGTCGCCGGGGTGCAGCGCCGTGCCCTCTTTAAGCCAAACGAGCTCCGGGGTTTAACACAAAGGCCAGAGATGCACGAAATGGGCACACGCACATGAATATTGGATGCTCCTTTTCAGCCGGCGTGCTGAAAGATTGATGAGGCCGTTCCAGCATTGTGCTCTACCCCCCCCCACCCCACCCCCCGAACAGAGGAGGCGCTAGTGCAGCGACCAGGATACCCACATGCGGCTTCCCACCCGCAGACACCGCCAATTGTGTGTGTAGGGGCGCCCGACCAAGCCGGGAGGTATCACGGGGGATTCGAACCGGCGAGCCCCGTGTTGGTAGGCAACGGAATAGACCGCTACGCTACTCGGACGCCCCTAGCACATTGTAAACCAGCTATAAGAATAAAATGTGATCTACAGGCCTTTACTTTTCCCAGCGCAGACGGTGGTGGTTACAAAAGCCACACGGGTTTGTTTTCCTGAGCGTACATGCTGTTTTTTCCCACAATGCCTTGCTTCACTCACACGCAAATACACATCTGGGCCATCTGGGCATGGCTGTCCATGCGTATGAATGATGCGTGGGTGGATTTGTGTGAATGGGCCCTGTGATGGACCGGCGGCCCGTCCAGGGTGTCTCCCTGCTTCCCGCCCAATCCCTGCTGGGATAGCCATCCTGAATGGGATTAAAGGGGTTTAAATGACGGGTGGGTGGATGGATGGGTGGATGGGTGGATGGATGGGTGGATGGGGATAGAGTGAATAAATCTCGGTTGGAACTGATGCTTGGTGACGGCTTGTTGAAATGAGGAGCTCTCCGCTTGATGTCCGGCCTTTAGCATTAGCTCCTAGCTAATTTAGCATTAGCTCCTAGCTAAAGGCCGGGTCGCTAGTCCCGCTGAAAGTGGGAGTTGTGTGTTTACAGATATGAATATATTACAGCTGATATCAGCGCCGCGTAGTAAACCTCCCTGCTATGCCGCGGGTGGAGGTGTGGAATGACGAGCCGGGGCCAGAGAATGTGTGTGTGTGTGTGGGGGGGTGGGGTGGGGGGTGGGGGGGGTCATACCCAAGTGATGGAGTAGATGCCATGTCACAACAACTTGTGAGCTCATGGACACAAGTCTCTCTTAGTCCCTCACTGACTCACACACACACACACACACACACACACAGATACACACAACCACACACACAGACACACACACAAACACACACACAGACACACACACACAGACACACACACAGACACACACAAACACAGGGTAAGACACTCGGGCTGTCACACAGACTAAAGAGGAAGACAAATAGAGACAAATGGACGCAGACTAACACACACACACACACACACACACATTGACACCAGTGTGTGTGTGTCTGTGTGTGTGTGTGGTCCTGTGTAGGAGTCCGTGTTAGAGCTGCGTGTGAATAAAAGACAATTTAGTCCGCGACAACAGGGACACCTGTCTTTGTTTTAGCTCTGTGTACCAGGCCCCGCCCCCTTCCCCTCCCCGAGGGGGCTTCTAAGAAGATCCGAGGAAGTGGGCGGTCAGAGGGGGAGGGGCTTAGCGTCGGCAGCTGTCAGAGAGAGTGACAGGGACAGAGGACGGGTGGTCCGGGGTCTTGGAGAGGGATTCAGCCGGCAGACTGCAGCTGTTGTCTCACCCTGCAGATGGCTGACTGACACAACACACAGACACACACAACATACACACACACAACATACACACACACAACATACACACACACACACACACACACACACACACACACACACACACACACACACACACACACAACACACAGACACACACTCACCTCGACCGACACCGGATGAGTGTAGTTTGGTCAGGCATCTACAGATGCCTCAAAATGAAGGGCGACTCCCAAACTGGCAGAGAGGAGCTTTCAGAGTACCAGGGACAAAGAAAGTGATGGGGGTGGGGGGCAGAGAGAGAGAGAGAGAGACTTCGAACAGGCACGATTCACAACATGTTGGGTTTGACACACAAAAAACCCCATTCAGGAAGACAAAGAATGAGACGCGAAGACGGAAGGAAACTCGAGAACACGTGATAACCTGTGCGAGGGAGCGCGCGCGCGAATGACGCAGCAAGAAAACAGACAGAAGGGTCGAGAGCGAGGCAGAAAGACGGACGGCTCGAGAGCGAGGCAGAAAGACAGACAGACGGGTCGAGAGCGAGGCAGAAAGACAGACAGCTCGAGAGCGAGGCAGAAAGACAGAAGGGTCTAGAGCGAGGCAGAAAGACGGAAGGGTCGAGAGCGAGGCATAAAGACAGACAGACGGGTCGAGAGCGAGGAAGAAAGACAGAAGGGTCGAGAGCGAGGCAGAAAGACAGAAGGGTCTAGAGCGAGGCAGAAAGACGGACGGGTCGAGAGCGAGGAAGAAAGACGGGTCTAGAGCGAGGCAGAAAGACAGACGGGTCGAGAGCGAGGCAGAAAGACAGACGGCTCGAGAGCGAGGCAGACAGACGGACGGGTCGAGAGCGAGGCAGAAAGACAGAAGGGTCGAGAGCGAGGCAGAAAGACAGAAGGGTCTAGAGCGAGGCAGAAAGACGGACGGGTCGAGAGCGAGTCAGAAAGACGGACGGGTCGAGAGCGAGGCAGAAAGACAGAAGGGTCTAGAGCGAGGCAGAAATACGGACGGGTCTAGAGCGAGGCAGAAAGGCAGAAGGGTCTAGAGCGAGGCAGAAAGACGGACGGGTCGAGAGCGAGTCAGAAAGACGGACGGGTCGGGAGCGAGGCAGAAAGACAGAAGGGTCTAGAGCGAGGCAGAAATACGGACGGCTCTAGAGCGAGGCAGAAAGACAGAAGGGTCTAGAGCGAGGCAGAAAGACGGACGGGTCGAGAGCGAGGCAGAAAGACAGGCGGGTCTTTCTCAGAACAGATGTGGACAGACACGGAGACAGGCGTTATAAGGGCGTACGCTAACGACAGGCCGTGTCCTGCTTTAAGATCCGGACTAATTAAAGCCGCGCCAGTCTTTGGTTAAGGAAGCAGGCTTGAACCCGCGTCGCGTGTCTGACGACGCGGGGCCGTGATCTGTGATCTGTGACGAGGCTCAACACAAACACGCAAAGCGGCGGAAACACAAACACACGTCACGTACAAAACACCGGAAATGAAAACAAACCTGCCCTCTTCTTTGTATTGTAGTGAATTCGGGGGGGACAACGCAACCACAGGAACTGCCGCGGCCGGGAAGCGAACCCGTATAGCCCGCACCGCAGGAGGCATCGCTAACCGCTCGACTACAGGGTCAGACCCGCGAACCAGCGTATCTACTTATCCATGCACGTTACAGTATGAACGCTGGATGTGCGGCCCTGGTCCGGACTGATTGCGCTCCTTGCAGAAACGGATCCATGACTCGTTGCGCTTCATGGACGCGGCCTTCGGGCCAAGCCGGGCGATGACCAACGTGGACGGCGAGCGGCCGTGACGGCATCAGCCACTTCGGTAGAGGGCCGGGTGAGTCGCGAGCCGGCCCCGCCGCCTCCATGCTGCCACTGGACGGGGTTTCTGTCGCGCGGGCCTCGGAAACCACAGACGCCCGTGCCGAGAACAGGGGGCCAGGGAGGACCCAGGGGGCCAGGGAGGGCCCAGCAAGCCCTGCAGGAAAGCTCTGTGGTTTACCAGGACCCAACCCGAACGCTGCGGAGATGCCCGTCATTCCTGTCTAGGTCTCAAAGATCACCGCACATACACACCCACACACCCCTCCTTCAACCCAGACCCCCCCCCCATCAGCACATACTTAACTAGCTATTTATACACATCCTGAAGCCGTACACACACACACCCTGAGCTGTGTTGGAGGTCTTAATGTGATGGAGGTTTGTCTCCAAGGGGGGTTGTGGTGAGGGAACAGGCCCACCCCGCTGCTTTCTTGTATGAGTGTGTGTGTGTGTGTGTGTGTGTGTGAGAGAACGAGCGTTAATCCACATCACATACACAGCTGGGAAGGTGGTGGTGGTGGTGATGGGTGGTGCTGGGTCAAACAGGGGCAGATTATACATGTCAGATTTAGAGATAGGTCCACACCATCACGGCTCAATGTGAAACTCCGTCTTCGTGGTGAATGCGGGTGGAACCACGCTTATAGTTTTGCAGTAGTTTCTGAAGAACTCGCCGCTCACATTGAAACGTCTCAACAAAAGGTAAAACGGGCGTGAGCAAGCACCTGGTGCCTTCACCTGAGGTCACATGTCAGTCCCCCCCCCCCCGACCAACCAGAGGAGGCGCTAGTGCAGCAACCAGGACACACACCCACATCCACATCCAGCTTCCCACCCGCAGAGACGGCCAACTGTGTCTGTAAGAACGCCCGACCAAGTCGGAGGCAACACGGGGATTCGAACCGGCGATCCCCGTGTTGATAGGCAACGGAATAGACCGCTACGCTACCGGGACGTCGGTAATGTTCGTATTTTCCTGCCTAGTCTACGTCCCCTATGACGTATTCCTGACGCTAACCAATAGGAGGACAGATTGCGCTCCGGCGCACGTAGGGCAAAGCGAATGCGACGCTGCTGTTGTTGCTGTCGGGTGAAACTGTCGGGTGAAACGACGAAACCGGGGAAAGGTCGCTGGAGCAGGGACAACAGATGCCCCCCTGCTGGCCTTTTCGACGTTTGCTCGGGGGAGGAGCACGACAGTGGGAAAAGACGGACTAAATGTTGGCGCGAAAAAGCGGAGGCGCTTCAGCAACCCGGTGAGTAGCTGGTTATGCTATGCTAGGTTAGCATTTCTTTCTTTTCGGAAAACAAGACACACAGCGTTTCTGTAGCATGACCGACAAATGTCTTGACCCGCCTCCCCGATGACCTATGAACTCGCACAGGCTCGTGAAAGTCGGCATACGATGAGTGGTAACATTTAACTAGCATTTAACACATTAATGTAAACTACTAATAAGACACGTTAGCCCCCTAGCTAACGGGTCTGACCCTTTAGCCGAGCGGTTAGTGACGTCGCCTTGTGGTGCAGTACACCTCGTATCGAATCCCGCACCGGGCAAGAAAATAACCGGTTACATTGGTGGCAGCGGTGGGATCCGGAAGTGTGCGGATCCTCAGAAGTCTCTTCGGAGCGCGGGAATAACAAAGCGCGCGGGCGGAGGGTGACGACTGTAAACTACTAATAAGACACGTTAGCCCCTAGCTAACGGGTCTGACCCTTTAGCCGAGCGGTTAGTGATGTCGCCTTGTGGTGCAGTACACCCCCTATCGAATCCCGCACCGGGCAAGAAAATAACCGGTTACACTAATATTAACATATCTAACGTTTGAAGCGTTGTCAGTCTCCCGGCCAAGACACGTCAAGAATGTCTGACACTGTGAACGCCTAACGTGACGTGGAAGACAAAGATGTCGTGTAGTCTGCTTCCGGTTCTAGACGGAGGAAATGACGTCAGCAGAAGAGTCCTACATTTGCGTTTCAACTGTTCACTGATGGGGGGGGGGGTTTACCTAGATGTGACTTGCAATGAATAGATTCACCTTGAATTCATCTTGAGAAGAGTAACACTAAAGGGGGAAAGTTGTGATTTTCCGCATTATCTCTTTCTCTCTACATCCTCAGCTAACGTGTCTTATCACATAGCATGTTGGTCCATATATAGGTCTACATGGTTACCTTGGACGGTGCCGGTGTTGGCGGCACGGTGGCGCAGCGGTCGCCTGGCAGCAAGAAGGTCTGGGTTCGAACCCCGGGGTAGTCCGACCTTGGGGGTCGTCCCGGGTCGCCCTCTGTGTGGAGTTTGCATGTTCTCCCCTTGCCTGCGTGGCTTTCCTCCGGGTAATCCGATTTCCTCCCACAGTCCAAAGACATGTAGGTCAGGTGAATCGGCCATGCCAAATTGTCCCTAGGTGTGAATGTGTCCGCCCTGTGAGGGCCTGGCGGCCTGTCCAGGGTGTCTCCCCGCCTGCCACCCAATGACTGCTGGGAGAGGCTCCAGCTTCCCGCGACCCCAATTGGGGTAAGGGGCTTGGATAATGGATGGCTGGATGGCCCCAGTGTTATTACAAGCAGCAACGCCAATCAACTTTTCCCAAATTTCTTTGACCTGCCGTCTGTGGTTACTGATCAATAGCTTCTTAAAAGACTCTCAACCACTTTATTTGCATACCACAATGAAATAACAGCAATCTGTCTCGGTGCCATAAACGCAGGAATATGTTGCCAGTTATTGTGTACTGTACAAAGCGCTGCGAGAGGACCACGAAGGTAGATGGGTTTCTATAAATACCCCTCTATAAATACATTCAGCGTGCTATTTATATGCAGCGCCGCTGAATCCCTTCCTGTAATTACACAGCAAACACTTTGAAACCTGCAGTCACGTTTCTCACCTTGAAATGCCTCCCATGGAAACTCGCCGATGAGTTGGCGCGTCACGAATTGCGTTATAATCGCACGCGGGCAGATTACAGTTTATCTCGTGAGCAAAGAGCAAATTGCTCGGCGTGTTGAAAAAACAAAAGAGGGCGAGATAAACCCTTGATATTCGGCCGCCCAGAGGTGGGGTTGACATCACCGCTACTGTTTCAACCAGACGGGGCCCGAGACCTGCTGAGAAATGCACTCGGTTTGAACCCACAAAGCCGTCCACTGATGCTTGAGTGACATTTTTACTGGGTTCATAATAAATACATAAGCCTTCCCCCCCCCCCCCCACCACCAAACGTCTGGATTTATTTTAGAAACCGCCTTCTCAGGGCTAGTGTAACTAATGGCTGAACTAAAGTGGACTGAGGGACCCAAGGAGTGTTGGTCCTCATTCAGTTTGTTTGGGGGGGGGGGGCAGGGAGAAAATCAAGTTCTGCTTGAGGCCCCTAAAAGGCTTGGGCCGGCCCTGTCCTCATTTCCTCTTGAGGTCTTGTCCAAAACTGGGATGACAACTGTGTCAACAGTCATGTCTTAGAAGGCATTCACAGATACTGGGATGCTTGACATACCCACCACCCACCACCCAACACCCACCACCCACCAACCAACACACACACACACACACACACACACACACACTGAAGCCCGTTGAAAATAGAAGAGGGGCTGACATGGGATTTACCGCAATCGATAGACCAATTATCACTGGAAAACTCGTTAATCCCTAAAAGATTTCAGGGATTGTCTCCGTGTGATCCGAGTGGCGGAGAAAGTATTCTGAACTATCTGCGGCGTTTCGATCCAGACCGATAGCCGTCCATCTGATAAACACAACTTGGCACCGGTGGAAAGTTGATTTGCTGGGCTTCGGTGTCGCCCTCCTCCCATCCCGATACGGGACGGGCGATGCTTTGGAACGACAGTGGTGTTAAGTGGCGGTCTGTCTGGTAGACCAGGGAATGGCTCAAAGTGCAGTCTGCCCTACCTCGAATGACAGGGCGGTCGTTTCCAGCGAAATATGTCGTGAGTTGTGATCATTGTGTTGTGAGGTTAGGGATAGCTTGTGTATAGGGAATAGTTTTGTTAACTTGTCGACCAGAAACAAGAGAGAGGAGCAGGCCTACGCCAACACATCCGATTGCTCAGAGAGAGGAGCAGGCTTACACCAACACATCCGATTGCTCAGAGAGGAGCAGGCCTACACCAACACATCTGATTGCTCAGAGAGGAGCAGGCCTACACCAACACATCCGATTGCTCAGAGAGAGGAGCAGGCTTACACCAACACATCCGATTGCTCAGAGAGAGGAGCAGGTCTACACCAACACATCCGATTGCTCAGAGAGAGGAGCAGGCTTACACCAACACATCCGATTGCTCAGAGAGAGGAGCAGGCCTACACCAACACATCCGATTGCTCAGAGAGGAGCAGGCCTACACCAACACATCCGATTGCTCAGAGAGGAGCAGGCCTACACCAACACATCCGATTGCTCAGAGAGGAGCAGACCTACGCCAACACATCCGATTGCTCAGAGAGAGGAGCAGGCTTACACCAACACATCCGATTGCTCAGAGAGAGGAGCAGGTCTACACCAACACATCCGATTGCTCAGAGAGGAGCGGGCCTACACCAACACATCCGATTGCTCAGAGAGAGGAGCGGGCCTACACCAACACATCCGATTGCTCAGAGAGAGGAGCGGGCCTACGCCAACACATCCGATTGCTCAGAGAGAGGAGCGGGCCTACGCCAACACATCCGATTGCTCAGAGAGAGGAGCGGGCCTACGCCAACACATCCGATTGCTCAGAGAGAGGAGCGGGCCTACGCCAACACATCCGATTGCTCAGAGAGAGGAGCGGGCCTACGCCAACACATCCGATTGCTCAGAGAGAGGAGCGGGCCTACGCCAACACATCCGATTGCTCAGAGAGAGGAGCGGGTCTACGCCAACACATCCGATTGTTCAGAGAGAGGAGCGGGCCTACGCCAACACATCCGATTGCTCAGAGAGAGGAGCGGGCCTACGCCAACACATCCGATTGCTCAGAGAGAGGAGCGGGCCTACGCCAACACATCCGATTGCTCAGAGAGAGGAGCGGGCCTACACCAACACATCCGTGGTGTAGGCCCGCTAGAAGGACAGGGGGACAGGCAGTAGAGAGTGCTGTATGGATAGCGGGATAGACGGATACATACGGATAGATATAAATAGAATGAATGATAGATGATAACTGAGGAAAGTCTTTACTTTAAGTGATAGTTTTACACACTGGCGTCTCACCCACAGACACGCAGGACAAGGAGGAGGCCAGAAAACTGAGATCGGGCTGCCAGTTTTAATATCGTGGTTCCCCTGCATGGCTCAAACTCCTCATTTACAGAGATCTTAATTTAGATTTTCACGAGCGGAGTTAATCCTGCCCACAATCCCTGGCCAGTCCCCCCCTGGAGGTCTGAGCCGTGCTGGATGCCGGGATGGACCGCGTTCGGCCCACGGAGACGGCCTGCCCTGTGTAATTCTGCCGCACGCCATAGCCCATAGCCCATTAAACACACTTCTAGTTATCACTGAGCATTGAGCATCAGTTGAAGAGGTTAATTGGGGAATAATTGTTTGGCTCATCTGATGAACAAACCTACATTTGTGACGTCAGAAGTGAACATAGTGGAATATATCACCATTAGATTGTTACTTATGGTCTGATATATAGAGGTAATTATTGAAACCTGTTTTTATTTTAATTCTAACAACGCCACTGACTTTGACGTCTCGGCACGCTTTGGATTCTGTGGCGAGTTGGGGAATGTATTAACAGAGGGCTCCACCTTGTGGTGTGAAGGCGAACTACAAGTAATTGAAAACTGGTTGAAAATGACCGCCATCGCTACGTCACCACCACCTTTCAGACGGATAAAGTTACTAATGGAGAAAAGTTGTGGATCTCGGCTTTAAACACGTTTCTTTTTAAACTTGGGCCACACGGTGGCATAGCTTTCAGTGTTGTCATAACCATCAGTCGGCCCTGTGACGGCCTGGCGGCCTGTCCGGGGGTGGCTCCCCCGCCTGCCGCCCAGCGACTGCTGGGAGAGGCTCCAGCATCCCCGCCACCCTGAGAGCAGGATAAGCGGGTTGGATAATGGTTGGATGGATGTTTGCAAATGAAGGATGCCGACAGATGAGACTTGAGAAAACGCCACGTTGGCTGATGGCAAATCGGGCAGTTTCCGTATGTCAAAGGCCATTTACCCCCCTCCCCCCCATCCACATGGTACTTATCTGTATGTTATGCTTATCTTATGTTATGCTTATCTGTATGTTATATCCTGATTATTTACGCCTTCGAAATAAATCATCCTTCATTCATTCTTACTGTTGCCACGGCTCGATGTGTCGCCGGCCACTCTACATGACCTTGTCAGCTCCTCAGCTTGATGAAGCCGAGTAGCTCTCCACACGTCTTCTTCACATCTTCCCGGTTTCTGAATCTTTTGTCAGTAGACGAAACGGCAGCGTCACGGACAGCACTGCCAAATCAGTCTCCGTTTATTTCCAGGGAATCGGTGAAACGCTCGTCCGGTGCAGCATAAGTAGAGACGTGACCCCTTTCTGCTTTAGCACAGCCTCCACAGCCACTAGAGTCAAGATGTGGACACCACGTGGCACAAAGAGCAGGGACTCCTTTTTCTCAGCTGTCTGGCTTGAAAAGCTTTGTGCCTCACCCTGATATCGGCATGACTGTTGTATGATAATACAGGAAGAGAGCACTGAATGCCTCAACTCTGTCCAAGACAAGGGAGGACAGACTTTGTTTGGTAGTCTCTGTTGCCACAAGGAGTCCCATGAAGTAGTCCTTCATCCTGGATACTTCCTCTGGCGTGACAGTTCTAGAATGAGTGACACTTGCTCCTTCTGACAAACATCAGGTTTGCAATTCAAAATGTAGAAGAAATATGTGGACCGTTTAATATTTTGACTCAAAGAGCTCATTTCGGGTGAAGCAGCTCGTGTGAGAGCTGGTTCCACAACTCCCTCCAAGTGTCATCGTGTGTTTGGAGGGCTGTGGACTACTTCCATGACCCGTTAGGAGTGCAGATGTATTTTTCAACTCACCGAGTCCTGGATGGCTCGATTTGTTGTCCTCTGATGAGAGCAGTTTGCAATAGAAACAACGTAGTGTGTCTTTTTTTGAGTAGACGAGCCAGCTTATCTTATCTTGATTCAAATCCTTGTGAAATAATGGTGATGTTTCACACTTCTTTGCAAAGGTAAAGTTGTGTTTCACCGGAAATGATCCTCTGATAACCAAATCACATCTTATTGACACAAATAGGACAGGAGACCAATATGCAGGATGTAGTGGTGTTGGGTTGTGGAGTTGTCTTGTCCCATTGTCCAATACTTGCCTGTCTCACCTGCTGGCCTCTCTGAGAAGATGGCCGGCTGGCTGCTTGCTACCCTCACCTGCTGGCATCTCGTATGTGGGAAAGGAGGCTGATTGTGGGGTCCCCTAAAACACAGCAGGGCTGCACAGACAGTGGTGGCTGAAAAATATTTCATAGTGTATCTGAAAGAATAATATTCAAATGCAATTTAAAACCATACTATCCAGCTTAGGTCAACATCTTACCCAGGTCACTGAAAAGGACAAACTCTTAACAAATTGCAAAATTAATTTCAATTCCCACAACAATATGTGACATATATGACATATTATTATTATTTGAAGGGTGGGCTGAATGGGTGAGCTATCTTGCTAAATAGAAAAAAAGGGAGCCTAAAACACTTAATCAAATAATTAGCCTTTAAATGTTTCATATTGCACCAACAGTGAGACAAAGCAGCAGCAATAATATATTATATTAGCTAGCAATATCTGGGTGTGACAGGGGCAGCTATAGCATTTGTAGGTCCCATGTGAAAGTTTAAAAGGCCATAATATTTTTTCACGCCTTCACTACTCCTAACCTAGTTATACTGAGCTGGTTGGGGGTGGTAAAGACATGACTGTGTCCCTGTTTTAGTTCATTAAAAGGCCTTTGTTCGGCCTTCCATGCAGCCATTTTTTCAATCCAACAACGACGAGTAACTTTGGTCATAAATAAATGAATAAAAACAAAATGAACTAAATGTTTGCTGTGACGGATTCACCATCTCAAACAAGTTTCTGTGAGTTGATTTTCACATCGTACTGAAATTAATGCTGACCAGTGTGCTTTGGACAATGGTCGAGAGTAAGCTAATTTAAACCAAACTTTACGCTAGCTAATTTGGCTAACGTGTTACAACCAAAAAGGAGTTTCAAGAGAAATATAAAATGTTTTACATGAAAAAAATATTTAAATCCGTTCAATATCTACTATGGCCTGCACCGATAATACATAGTTATTAAATACAGGGACAGTTAGACATAAATAAATTAGTTGTCAACAATTGACAAAAGTTGTGGCGAGATGGGATACAGCCACGGACGGAAGTGACGCAAAATCTCGCCGGGCGTACTTCGTTGCTATGGCGATAGCTAGCCTAGCTAACATCGTGAGTTTGGACTTTTGTTTTTAAAGCCAGTAGGATAAATTAGTTTTACTTAAAATAACTACAATTTCTCTTAATAAAAACCGGTAATTGTGTATTTTAAATGAACTATCGCTGTTGCTTCTGCGTAGATACTGCTTGCTAATGCTAGCAAGCCAGCTAAGTCTATATGAAACGGTAGGTAACGTTAGCTAGTGTCTGTGACACTGTAGTAATGTGGTCTTTCGAAGCAAAACAGTCCTACATTGCGTCACTTCCGTCCGTGGCTGTACCCCATCTATTCACAAGCCTTGGCTGACGACGAATATGTTTTTCCTAGGATGAATCCGGAAAGTTCCCGCCCTCAGGCGCTAGGATTGGCCAAATCTGCCTGTCAGTCAAGGCCGATGCGACCATCCAACAACCCTAATAACCCCAGCCATGTTTGCTAGCTAACTGTTTGCCATTAGCCACGTTTGCCACTAATCTACCTGTACCAACTTAACTGTGTAAGCGAATATTTTTTTCCTAGGATGAATCCGGAAAGTTGACTGACAGGCAGATCTGGCCAATCTCAGCGCCTGAGGGCGGGAACTTTCCGGATTCATCCTAGGAAAGAAAACATTGGCTTACTGACGGAGACCAGTCCGTTATCCTAAAGGGACCAGTGGAAAAGTGTGCTGTAACACCTGGTTCCTGGTATTCCTCATGGCTGCACACGTGACACCTTCCTGACTGTAGATTGTGGAATGTCGTTCGAAGCACTTAACCCTTCAACAGAAGCCCGTTTGGCACGTTTGGCCAGGACACATTTCCAGCACTTCCAATGAAAAACGCCCCGTCTCGGAATTCTGTAAAACATCTTCAAACTATTAGTCTTCCTAAAACATGTTTTATTCCTGCATTTTCAGCCCGTCATCAAAGCATCTCTCCTTCTTTGTAGGGCAAGCGATCGATCATCGTCTTCGTCTAAAAACTCCTTCGGAGAGATGCAGTACGAGGGTGGGCGCTTGAAGTACAATAGGGAGCGGTTGGCTGCTGAATTGGGAGGGAATCAGAAATAAATTTAGGGGAAACGAATTATTTCCAAGTTGATTCATTCAAAATAAACCCAATTCGTTAAACTTGACGAACTAAAGGAAGTCCAGCCTGCTCGCATAAACGGGCGACTCTCAGCCGTTGGAGTGACGAGACCCGCTTGGGAAGAACGACAGCTTTACCACATATCGTTGTGTGAATCACACCATTATAGGAGTCACCAAGTCCCTCAATGACGCCCTCCCCCAGCCATTTCAGAGCAAGCAGGCCTGCATCTCATAGGTCGAGACTATAAGCCACCTGGAGATGTTCGACAGCGTGGCGCTTACGCCACAAATACTGACAGGGGGGGGGGGGGAATGTCCTTTTATTAAGGAAGTCTCAAACCGCATCCGCTTTGTTTTTGTTTTTGACAAATGTAAAGTGAGATTTATGTTTACACTGACAAGAGACCCCCCCCCCCATGCGCACTCCCTCTGCAAACTGGCCCCGGGACACGACGAGCCCCGGACCCGTCACTCGCTCCGGCTCCGTCTCGGGGAAACGATGCAAACGATGACAAATTCCTTCATCTCCCATCACGCGTGTGCAGCTAATCGGCGTAACACACGGGGACGGGCCCGTCCCGGCGCCTGGCTGAGGGCCTGAGCTGCCCGATCGAATCATTCACAAGTGCTCGGCTCCCTCGGACGGGCTCGTGCCGGCAGCGGGCTCGACACGCTGCGTCGACTCCCATTCAGAGATTCAAGGCGCGTCCACGGCGGAGGCGGAGGCGGAGGCGGAGGCGCGCAGTCCCCATGGGTCAAGGAGTGAGCCTGTCTGCACGTGTCGGTTGTCTCACAGCGAGCCTTACAGCTGGGGTTGTGCATTTTGGTTTTTTGGGTTTTTTTCCCCCGGTTGCTTGAAGAGCCACTGCAGCATGATGGCGTAGTGGTTTGCGCGGTCGCCTCGCAGCAAGAAGGTCCTGGGTTCGAGCCCCGGGGTAGTCCAACCTTGGGGGTCGTCCCGGGTCGTCCTCTGTGTGGAGGTTGCATGTTCTCCCCGTGTCTGTGTGGGTTTCCTCCGGGGGGCTCCGGTTTCCTCCCACAGTCCAGAGACATGGAGGTCAGGTGACTCGGCCACACTAAACTGTCCCTAGGTGTGTGTGTGTTTGTGTGTGTGTGTGTGAGTGTGTGAGTGTGTGTGTGTGTGTGTGTGTGTGTGTGTGTGTGATGGCCCGGCGGCCTGTCCAGGGTGTCTCCCCGCCTGCCGCCCAATGACTGCTGGGATAGGCTCCAGCATCCCCGCGACCCTGAGAGCAGGATAAGCGGTTCCGATAATGGATGGATGGGTGGCTGGATGGGTGGATGGATGGATGGATGGATGGTGGATGGATGGATGGATGGGTGGATGGATGGATGGGTGGTTGGATGGGTGGATGGATGGATGGGTGGGTGGTGGATGGATGGATGGGTGGATGGATGGGTGGATGGATGGGTGGGTGGTGGATGGATGGATGGGTGGATGGATGGATGGGTGGATGGATGGGTGGATGGGTGGATGGATGGATGGGTGGATGGGTGGATGGATGGGTGGATGGATGGGTGGGTGGATGGATGGGTGGATGGATGGGTGGATGGATGGATGGATGGATGGATGAAGATCCACTGAGAAGTGTCGTATTGCTGAGTATCCCCCCCGGTGGATACTGTTATGCCTCTAGGTAACGTTTACGATTTGGTGTCTCTGTGTTTAAAGGTACAGTCCTGAATTCAAATGTGAACAAAACACCGGACCGGAAGCTGCTGTCGCCCCCGGAGTGATTGACAGGTCTCTGAAAACAAGGACTAACACTCACGGCAGGTCAGTCTGAGTTGCTCCTGTTTCGCGGTGCTGTGAAAGGTTTGCTGTGAACAAGCGGCGTGCCGGAGTGAAGCGGGCCTGCGTCCTCCAGCTCCGATCGTTCTAGAAGGACGGCACGAGTGTGTTTCCTGTCCTTCACTCGAGCTCTTCAATTACGTATGTAAATCGACCTCAGTGAGGCTTTATACGTTAGAACAGTGTTTCCCAACCCAGTCCTCAAGGACCCCCTATCCTGCAGATTTTCTTTGCAACCCTGAATAGGTAAACCTGTTTGTAGTTATTCAACCAATCAGCAATGAGTTTTGTCAGATGTTGCACACCTTGCATAATTAAGTGCTGCAAGATGATTGGTCGAGTAAGTACAAGCGGGGCTACCTATGCAGGGTTACGATGAAAATCTGCAGGATAGGGGGTCCTGGAGGACTGGGTTGGGAAACACTGTGTTAGAATAAACGACTCCCGGGGGCCTGCTCGTGCTATGGGTTTGCTACCGTTTGTCCTGTGGGTAGATATGGAGGCGAACGCCAGGGGGCAGTAGTCAGTCACCAAGCGAGGCTAAAACAAAGCATATAAATCAGTGTGAATAAACGTAGGCCTGTCAGTGACAACACCGGAGAGGCAGGCAGGGTTTTTTTTTTTTTACGGTTATTCAGTGTAATTGCACTTTACAGGCTTTGAAATTTTTATTTGGGGGGGGAAATAAAATAAAATGCTGTCTTTTACTGTGAGGCTGGAAAGTGTAGCGTCGCATAACGCTAAACGTCGACAGAAACGAAAAGGTCCATCGTTCATAATGTCTAGCGAGGTGACCCCGAAGTGGGCGTTAAACCGAAACTTCGCTCCTCCTCCGCACGTGCGGGCGGGGGTGGGGGGTGGGGGGGTGGGTGGGGGGGCACTTCCTGTGTCCAGACGCTGCGGCGCATCAAACCTCGCTCTTGTCCGTACAATTAATTCCGGCCCACGACCGGTGCACGTCCCCCCCCCCCCCCCCCCGACGTGGCAGGACGGGCCCGGCCGTGATGGATGTGACGTTAACGGGGGATGAAGCCGGGGAGATGCGACGCCCCAGTCCAATAGTGGCATTTGTCACTGCCCCGGTCATGCAGATTGGGCTCAGCCTCGCCCCGCTGACTAAGATTAATGATGACGGCGCTCCCGTCTTTGTCCCCGCGCGCACAACACGGCCCTAAACGTGACCCGTCTCGCGTTTAAGGCCCGCACGCAGGCGGGGGACACGCCGGCCGCCGCCGCCCCGTCCCCCTTTCTCTGCACGGCCCCGCAGCTCGGCGGCGACCCGGCGGCTTCGGCCCCACGCGTCGCTCCGCAGAAAATATGGCGAGGCGAAGGCGCAGGGGGCGAAAGGAGGGTCGGCGACAGCGGAAAACAGGTGGAATGAAGGAATGCATGAATACTTGGATGAAGGGGAGTAAGAAATGTAATAGAGATGCCAGCGCTTGATCGTCGCCCTGTTCCGACGCTTTTCAAAACACGAGATTAAACCGAGATGTTTCAAAAAAAAAAGATGAAGTTCACTCCTCTCCATGGAGTTCCTCTCCACCTCAGCCTATATCTATCTATCTATCTATCTATCTATCTATCTATCTATCTATCTATCTATCTATCTATCTATCTATCTATCTATACATCTATACATCTATCTATCTATCTATCTATCTATCTATCTATACATCTATACATCTATCTATCTATCTATCTATCTATCTATCTATCTATCTATCTATCTATCTATCTATCTATATCACCCTCTCTCTCTCTCTCTCTCTCTCTCTCTATATATATATATATATGTGTGTGTGTTTGTATATACTATATATGTACATGGATACATATACATATGTGTATGTGTGTATATATACGTATATATATATATATGTGTGTGTGTATACATATACATATGCATATATGCATATATGCATATATATGTCTGTGTGTATATATATATGTGTGTGTGTATATATACATATATGTATATGTGTGTGTATATACACACATATGTATATGTGTGTGTATATATATATATATATACACATATATATATGCACAAATACACACATATATATGTGTGTGTATGTGTATATATACACACACAGATACATATATGTATATATATATGTGCGTGTGTATATATGAATGTATATATATGGATGTATATATATGTGAATGTATATATATGAATGTATATATATGAATGTATATATGTGTATATATATATGAATGTATATATGTATATATGAATATATATATATATGTATATATGAATGTATGTATATATGTGTGTGTGTATATATATATGAATGTATGTATATATAATCGGTCATAGGCTGTAATAAAGAGGAGGCAGCACTTGCAGCCGGTGTGTGGGTCTCGGGCTCCCGGAGCGGTGTGCGCGGGTGAAACACGGGGAGGATCGCGGCCCAGTTTGTAATAAAGAAATGGAATAACCTTAAGCAGCATGCACCGCTGCACAGAAAATGGCTTTCCCCTGACAGATGAGGTAGCCGGGGCAGGCTCAGATGGATGGGGGATTGCGGCCGTTGTATAAGACTTCGGGGATGCGGCGCGTTCCCCCGGTCATCCATCATCCCTCTGACACATCCACTTACATCCGCACCGCACATACATACAGATGTAATCCTCTGTTTGATCAGGAATGCTGCTATTTCTACACAACACACGTTCTGGTCTACGCTCCCCCCCCCCACCACCACCACCACCACCACCACCACCACCACCTCTCCCTTTGTTGCTGTATTTCTGTCTCTATTGTGTTGCGTTGTGCTGTGTTGCACGGCGTCGTGAGCGGGGTTGTGCGATGTTTTGTGTGCACGCAAAAGGTCGACCTTGTGGCCAGTAGCCGGTAGACTCCGCCGAAGTCGCCGGTCAGCCTGAAATCTGCCGCGGGGCCTTGGTGACAGACGGGCGGGTGAACGACTCGGCGGACGCGGTGCCACCGACCACGGCGGGCGGGCGGGCGGGCGGGCGGGTCCGGCCGGAGACGGCGGCTGGGCTGCACACAGCCGTCTGGATACCCAGCTCATTATCATCCCTGCATATTTGTGAGTCTCTCATGCATTTCCTCCAGCACATCCCAGATGCCACGGAGTCATCTGCCCACCGTGCATCCCCCCCCCCCCGTGTACCTCCCCCCCCCCCCGTGTACCTCCCCCCAGCACACACACACACACACACACACACACACACACCAATCACAACGGCCGCCTGTGGCGAGGGGGAAGTAAGAAATAAGTCCCCAAGTTGCTGTCACACACATCACACACATGTAAATACATACAATCCAAATGGCTTATAAATATTCATACACACGCACACGCACACGCACGTTGATGCAACCCCCCCGACCCCCCCCCCGACCCCCCCCCACCCCCCCCACACACACACACACACACAGCCGAGCTCTGTTCCCAAATCCTGGGATGCATGTGAGATGTGTTTAACAGATGTTTACTCTGCACTTGTGACACCCTGGCGGTCTGCAACATACTGTATGATAAACAGGCTTGTTAAGAGGTTTCTATGAATACACATTTCATTTGACCTCTTTTGACCCGCAACCTCCCACCCCCCTCCTCCCCCCTGACAGGTCCGGCTCGCTCCGGCGGGGTTAAGACACCGAGGGGAAGCGTGGAGAACGAGGGGCTTGTGTGCGTGTGTGTGTGTGTGTCTGTTAGGGCTCCATTGTGGTCGGTAGATCGATGGCCCCCTCCCCGTGTGGTGGGTTTGGCCTCTGCCATGTGCGACGCGGGGGGGGGAACCGAGAGGGCGACTCCGCCGGCTCCAGCAGCGCTGGAGGAAGGTAAACATCGACGGCTGCCAAAAGGCAGCCCGCCCCCCGCCCCCCCCCCCCCCCCGCAGGGGGACGGGGTGAGGTGGTGGTTGGGCGGTGCCTAATGTGGCTTGGGTGGCGATGCGGAGAGCTCCGCCGCCCCCGTCCCTCGGGGATATGAATGTTGATTAAACATGCGCCCAGCCTTGGATATTGAGCAATTGGACGTGGAGCAAATGTCAAGCGTTGGTTAATTTTGGGCATTATGCTGAGTGTTTGTGGTGTGTGATCAGCGAGGGGTGTCGGCGGGGGGGGGGGGGGGTTGATGAGGCGTGACTGGGAAGGAGGGTGTGGAGGAGGAGCTGAGGTACACACCCTCGCTTTGAAAAGAAGGCCCAAGATCTCCGTCCCCGCCCGTTGGAGATGCGGTACAGTCACGGTACCGGGTGAATAGGGAGCGCTACTTCTCTCCGTTGATGGAGGCGCCGTCCCCGGTAACGCGGTTCTCCGTCACGGGGATTCACTTATCTGAATTACCGTTCGGCACCTCCATCTTTGCCCTCCTCGACCCTCCAGCGGGAGTTTGGCCTCCGCCCCAGCAGCGTTCGGACGATGTCCGAGACATTTACCCAAACGTGGAAGGGAACCCGCAACCCTGGTGGCGTTGGTGTGGTTGAATCGGGCCGCTAACCGTGCCGGTACCGGCGCCGTGCTAGCCCCGTTCGGCTAGGTGGGACAACGGCGTACAAATAAACCCGCGCCTCTTCCACGCCGGCGCCATGAACTTGCACACACGTCACGTTTCCGTCGACTGCATCGGCCTCCGTGCCGCAAACGTGAACCCCGGGGCCCCGCTCGCCTTCTCCCAGTCCAATCTAATGAGCATCATCCCTGTCTGGGGGGATGCGGGCCGAGGCTCCCCGCTCTCCTTTGTGTGGCTGGACAGGTGTCTAACTGAATGATGAATGTCCCTTCTTCTCCCCACATAATTGGCTCCTTGCTGTTTGGCCTTAGACTGGCTGGATATCTGCTGGGCAGCCACCTCCATCTGTCAATCACCAACCTGCCGCTGCCCGGCTGGACCTCTGATAGCTATGCTAATGCGCAGCCCTCGCAGCCCATTGGCCGGGCCCGCGCCGGTCCAAGCTAATCCATTAAAGCTCTGACAGTAATAATCTCCCCCCCCCCCCCCCCAAACACAGGGTTCCCCGTGTGCTAAACGTTATTTGACCGTTCCTGTCACGTTGGCGCTGCCAGGCGCACCGGCGAGGTGATGGATGACCCAGACCCGGGGGTGCTCATTCATCACCCACTGACTCGTGTTTGTGTGTCGCTTCGATAATTTAAAGGTTTCTGTGATTTTTTGATTAGTTTCAATTAAGACGCGTCCTCCCACCATCGAATTCACGGGGAGAGTAACGAGTTGTGTTCGCTCACTCCGGGCGAGCGGCTTTCGTGACTGTACGTGTATCTCTGTGTGTGTTTGAGTCCACATAACGGACGTCTGATGCAGCTAGGGTTGTGTATCGATGGCTATATGGATCTAAATGCTGTGACAGCCCACAGTGTCAAGTGGAGCGGCAGACGTGTTTATTTTTACAGAGTAATTGCACTGGCTCACTGTGAGAGATACAATCAGCATCAAACGGTCTCACCCGACAAGACCAAATACACAGTCGGTGCACTCTGGAGCACACCCATTAACTCCAACGGTTTATTTGGCTTTCTCTGGCAGCAGCTGTGGAGAGACACCCGGCAGTCGTATTCCTTCGGAGGCTTCAAGGCCGGCCGGCCGGCCTCCCCGCTTTACCCGCTTGCGCTGCAGTCTTTTCACTCCTTCAAGACACCGCCGCGTTGAATTTTCACGAAGGTCTCTTGGAAACGACGCGGCGAGGTGCACAAATCCAAGAGACCAGCTCGCGCCCAAGTTCCCTGCCCCATGTCTCCAAAAGATAGAAGTGGAATGTAAAGGATGACAAAGAACTTGAGGGGGGGGGATAGCAGGGAGGATATGCCCTTTGAATAGATTCCTGTTTAGCCACGGGGGGAGTTGGAAGGATCGTCCCGTCTTTCCGTGGCCGGTCCTGTGAGATTTATATGAGGTGAATGGTCCGGGTGCGTGTCCGCATCGTGGTGACCTCGTCTTGCGTCGTCGCAGGCGGAGGGGCAGAGGGGTTTTGCCACCCGTGAGAGATTCTCACCAGCGAGTCTCAAAAGATGAATTATCGCTGGCCTTAATGTTTTTCCAGCACAGCCTAACCTCCCCACCCCCCGCCCCAGACCCCATCACACGCCCTCCCCCCCCCCCCGACTCCTTCCTGAAGGATAAAGGAAGATTCGAGCAACGCCAAGGAAAACGGGAGAAGGCGCTTTACGTAGAATCGGTCCTCCCGCCAAGCACGTTTTCACACATCAGATGTGGCGTGCCGTCACTGTACTACTCGATACTCGACGTTTTCTTTTTAGATGTGTAGCACCTCGTGGACCTGGTTCCAGACTTACTCACTCACAAACTGACATTTAGTCTCATGTTTAGCTGCACCACCTGTGTAGATTCAAGGGGTTGCAACTGCTCCAGAAATTGTGAGCGAGTGCATCTAAAAATAGATGCTGTTGTGCATTTTTTTTAAATTATTTTTTTTTGCACCCCCACCGCTATTCTCTCTTAGCCTCTCCCTCGTATTCTGTCCCTTGGTATTGACCACGTGGTTTCGTATGAGGTGGGATTTCACAGAAACACCATCGACAGAGATGCAAGTGAAGCATTCTCCATCACCTCTAACGTCTTCAAATAAATCAGTGGTTTGATAAAAGTTTTAAGTGTTTCTGGCGCGGAAGCTGGATATTCTGGGTGGTCGGTTGGCTAAAAACATGACTCGGACAAGCTAGCTTTAGCTCTGTCGAACCAGTGCCGAAGCATCAATTCCACAATGTCAATGTTGAGCATCCCGTCGGGATATGACGTAGATAATATGTAGTGTTGGGTACTCAATTGAAAATGTGCAGTCAATACTGGACCCACTTCCAGTTACACACTCAAGACGGCGATCCTGTATCGTTCTGCTCACAACAAAGTCACGCTGCCGCTGTTTACAATTATTTTAGGTTTTATTATTTTAACGATATATGACACAACGCTGAAAATCTCTCAAAGCCTCCAATTCTTTAAAATCAGAACACGCACAGTTGTGCTGTGCAAGAGCAGTGCTTCGCCTGTGCGACCCTGTGTCCACTTTAAAGTCATGTAAATATAAATATGTGCATGAGATGCTGCTTCAGTGGTAGAAATCTGGATTCCTGTGTAGATAAACCAGCAGGTATCGGGTGATGTCTGCAGAAAGGAAATCAGAGCACATGCCACTGGGCTACCGCGTAGACCGTCTGAAGCCATAATCTAATAAGAGCGAAGGATTTGGTAACACTTAACTTCGGGAGTGCCCTTAAAGCGGTCCACGGCTTTCCCCGTCATCGCCATCCCCTCCCTCGACGTGAGAGGAAGGGTTCGGTGAGTGCTGCGGTAATCTGAGGGGCTCGGAGAAATAGCTTTACTGTTTATAAACTCAGGCCGGCTCGGTATTTCTCCAGGGCCGTGTCCCCTGCCTCAACCCCGGCTCCTTCCCTGAAGAGGCCCTCCAGTTACCCCCGACTGCCCCTGCCATTCGTCAGGCCAACCCCTTGACTCCGTTGTCGTAATGGAGAACCAGATGAGATCAGCCAGGTCTCCCTCTTTCTCCCTCTCTCTCTCGCTTTCTCTCAACCCGAGGGAGGATAATAGTGCAGGGGGTCTCGGACGGGGTCAAGCGTATTTGTGCTGCATTGATAGGAGCAGTAAGTCTCTGTTGATTCTGGGGTTGTTTTTTTTTGTTTGCGGCGTGTACAGTGTGAAGCACTGATCTTAAATGTTTTAGCTGTTTTATTACACAGCATACAAAGGTCCTCTCTACTACCTCCCATTACTCATAATTGCCGTCTGTGTGTTGGCAAGTGTATTTGCAGTGTATTCTTTGAAAATTTCTGCATGCTGTTGTGCAGATAACCAAGACGGCATTGTGATTCTTATTCATACAGGTGTGAAAAAGATGAAGTTAGTGCATTTGAAAGTTTCCAGGCTCTGGAAAAGTAATGGAAAATTGTATATTTATAAAAGTTCTGGAAAACTCATGGAAATCTGAGTAAAGCAGCGTGAACTCTGTTGAAGATCGATCGACTAATTTAAAAAGGACGTTGCAGCGGGTTGAACCATTCCGGCGGGACTTTAAAGTTCCACTGTGTGTGCGTGCAACAGTTTGTCTCAGTATGCTAATGTAAACTACTAATGAGACACGTTAGCCCCCTAGCTAACGTGTCTGACCCTTTAGCCGAGCTGTTAGTGATGTCGCCTTGTCGTGCAGTACACCTCGTATCGCATCCCGCACCGGGCAAGAAAATAACCGGTTACACTAACATGTGCTAATGCTAGCTAGCTCTCCTGTCAGTTAGCTAGCTAGCTATGTTGTTAGCAGCATACCAGGCAGGTGCAGTTTCAGCAACCAGGGGCTTCAAGTGAAACAATCACAAAATTTGGTTTTCATAAGTTGCTGAGAGTGGGTTGTGGCTTAAGTATGTATGGGTGTCACGAGCGAGTCTAAAAATTAGGGTTTTTTTTATTTTTATATTTTTATCTTTTCCCCCCTTTTTCTCCCCAATTGTATCCGGCCAATTACCCCACTCTTCCGAGCCGTCCCAGTCGCTGCTCCACCCCCAATGCCAATCCGGGGAGGGCTGCAGACTACCACATGCCTCCGCCGATACATGTGGAGTCGCCAGCCGCTTCTTTTCACCTGACAGTGAGGAGTTTCGCCAGGGGGACGTAGCGCGTGGGAGGATCATGCTATTCCCCCCACTTCCCCCTTC